>NW_018165755.1:141924-172536 GCF_001263595.1 Phalaenopsis equestris | reverse complement strand
AAGGGGAGGGGAGGTGGGGGGGGGGAGGGGAGGGGGGGGGGGGGGGGGGGATAATCACCTAGGATAGCAATTGTGGCTGTCCTAGGCGGCTGCAACAAGAAAAGGGGGCTGCAGCAGCGAAGGGAAAGAAGAGTGGGAGATAATCACAAGAAGAGTGGGAGATAATCACCACCTCAGGCTGAGTTATAGCCGGAGTACCTTCTCGCCTCTGGATATAGCCCTAGAAGGGAGAAACTAAGTCATCGGCGGCTCTTCTGACAGAAAACCAAGCACAAACCTGCCCTAAAACATGAAAACAGCAAATTTATAGACTGAAGGTAAATAGGAGTGAACCCCAGTCCAAATAGGAGGGAAATCCGTGTGAAGGAAGGGTCGACTGGACTGGTCTAAGCCATGACTCCCGCTACAGTTGATGGTATTGTAGCAGCGGTCACAGAAAAGTGCGGGAAGCTCCCGATCCCGTGTCAGTCTCCCAGGGGTATAGGAGCTTCGACCTCATCTATCGAAGCTTCTGACTCCTTGTAGTATAGTGTCAGATCGGTCATATTAAAGGTGGTAGAACTATTGTAACTTTCCGGTAAGTTACTCCTACAAGCATTGTCATTCTAAAGCACATCTTGATATAATAAATATTAATTTGCTTTTACCATAACCTGAGTTGTGTTGCATATAATCGCAAATTCTCCAAAAATAACTCTCGAGCCACTAGATCATTAATTGGTCTAATTGGTCTCTTCCACTCGTACTTGACTGGATGAATCTGGTAAACAAGTATGTAAGAAGGATTTAACTCTGAGACGAACTCTATGACAGGTTGAGCAATGCTCACTAGCAAACACTCAAGAGAGGGCTCTTCTTATTCTCTGGTTAGACCTCCATTGAAGAATTTTCTTCCTCACCAAGCTCCTACAATAACTTTCAAAGTTGTGGTTCATCCATCCTACATGATCATCAGTCAGGGATACACTGTCGAACAGATTTAAATACCCAACTGATTCTATCTAGTTTTCCAGAAGTGGAACAAAAGAGACTCATCTCCAATATATCGAACCTCCCTCAACGAGGAGCAACTCAGGAAGGAGTCTATCTATATGAAAAGTCTGAATTTTTCTTATTTGGGGTTGTCGGGTGTTTGGTGTTGGTTCCTTGGACTTAGGACCATTTTGGACCACCAATGTGAATTCTGTTGGAGTCTCCATATGTCATTAGCATGAAGTATGAGTATTTCTCCCTCATCGGTTGGAATATGATCCTTCCCCTTTGTGTCATATCTTTAGTCTATATTGTGTCACAGTCTTTTTATTCAGCAACTCCCTGCTCAGTGAAATATATCATCCTTCTGGTTGTGCAATCCCTATCAACACACCTAAATCTGTGGCACTTGAAACACTTCATAGTTGGGACGGATTTGGGAATGTGGATTGGTGCCCTATGTTTCCCACTCTGAACTAGTGTCTCTTTTGGCAGGGTCAGCTTGGATGTTCCCATAGGTGTACTTTGGTTGTAAGATCCTAGGGTTGAACACTTCTTGTAAGATATGGTGGTCGCCCGACAATCTTGTCTCTCTGCTTTTAAAGTTGTTGAACATCTGGTTTAGAGTGAGCTAGTAGGCACTGGTGTTGCATCTCTCATTTCATCTTGAACCATATAGTAATTTTACCCTTCTCTTCTCGTTGCCGAAGAACCTTCTAGTTCGCCCACCATTAAGATGTACTCTTCCTTAACTTGTTGGCTACTAGTTTCACCATTTCGTCCAATAGAACGTTCTAGCACTCAAAAACACATTCTAATATTTAGAGCCACTCGATGGCATTGTCCGGATCCATGTGTCGTTGAAATATGACAAATTCACATTTTATTTAAATTTTTGGCTTCTCCAATATTTCATGTCAAATCTTCGAGATAGTGTTTCATCATCTCGTGGATCGAATGAGAATTGTGTCACAACTCTGGATGGTCTTCTTTCCTCAATTTCATTGAGTCGTCACACTTGGCAGAGTTGTTATTGTATTTCTTCCATAGTAAACTATTGACCGGCGTCTAACACATCTCCTTGAAGGCATGATTAGTTTTGGGTGTGGGTAGGTGCAAGGAGGTGTGTAATGGTGATGTTGGGTGGGGAAAAAATTGGACGAGTGGAGATAGGCTTGAGTATGGCAGATCTTAGAAACCTTATGATAGGACTACGATTGGACTAGTTCTGATATCAAATTATGCCCGTGTTAACTCAAACAATAATAGAAAATAAATATTATTACTGAAAAGAGGAATAGTCAATTAGAACAAACACGCAATATGGGAAATAACAGTACCATACACAATACTCTACTTAACTAATTGCATATCCAAAGGGGAAGACGGGTGGTTATAGAGGATGTACGGGAGGTTGATCGTGAGCAGCAAGTTGGGAAGATATAAGGTGGTGAAGGTTTGTAGGTGGGAAGATGGTGTAGCGATGGAGTGGCTGGACTGCAGGGAAAAGGGGTGGGTTCAATTGGTGGGGAGGTGCTAACATGCAAGGACAGCAAGAACAGCATGGAGGGGAGTCTTTAGCGTCTGGGTCACTGGTTGGGGAGGGGAGAACGGTTGGCTAGAGGGGTGGTAAGGCCAGAAAGGCAGCAAGGAGGGCTTTCTGGTGGTTCCTACTGTGAAGAGAGGGGATGACGGCCTTTGGAAGAAGGGAGAACCCAAGAAATAAGACAATGTGGTTGTCTTAAACGACTGCAGCGAGAAACAAGGGTTGTAGCACTGAAGACGAATTACAGCCGAAGTACCTTCTAGCCTTTAGACACAACCCTAAAAGAGAAGAACTAGAATGTTGACAGCTATCCTATCAGAAAACCAAGCAAAAACCTATCCTAAAACACGAAAATAGCATATTTATCAATTCAGGGTAAATAGGAGTGGACTCCACTCTAAATAAGAAGAAAATTGATACTAATACGCTTGTTTCTGCACAGAGCGACGCGAGAGCCAACCCTGCAGACAACAAACCAATCCAAGGAGGACCACTCTAGACTGGCCAGACCCAGCCAGTCCCGCCCACGCCTTGGTCAAGCTAACCGGCCCAGTCTAGGGAGGCGAAATATTTAAGAGATGCTATAGACAACTTCAGCGCCCATGTGGGGCCCACACAAATGCTAATCACATATATGAGGATTGGAATTAAGAGGATGTTTTGGGGGAAAGTTTGAAGGGACCTTGAGGAGAAATTATTAGAGTTAATTGGTTGGAGTTTGTTTTATATTTTGATTCTTGTATTCTTTCTTTTCTCTTGGTGTTCCTAACAACGTCTAGAGTTCGCCACCATAGAGAATAGTTTTTTTTTTCCCAGAGAGAACCAGATGGAGGACCGAATTGGGAACATCGAGGAAATAATGAAGAGGCTCCTGAAAATGCAATTCAAGGCCCCGCCAACGACACAAATTGCAAACTCTAACTAAGGGTTAATTAGAGAATCCTTAGCCAAATCGAAAGGGAAGGAAATCAAACTAGAGGACAACGAGGAGGAAAGCATCTACTACCTAAGAGCTTCCCCTGTGGGAGTGGAAATTTTCGACGAAGGGGGGTGGGTTGAATAGGAGGGGTGGTGCAAGGGGCATGGAGGAGCACAAAGAAGGAAGGAGAGAAGCAGAAATGAGGTATGGCTATGACCGAAAGAGGGACTTTTATCATAAACACATGAGGAGAAACATCGAAGAGAGAGGAATTTAGAATGGCAATGCGAGGGTAAGAAAACTGATGATAACGATCTTCGAAGGAGAAGATTCACATGGGTAGGTGTGGAGTGTTACTTTACAATAAATGGGTTAACTGGGAAAGAGGAACTCATGGCGGCAGAGTTATGTTTGGAAAGCAACGGCCTAGCATAGTTTAAGTGGATGGAGGCCAGATATCCGATCCATTCGTGGAAGAAGTTTTTGCTTATTGAAAAGTTTACAAAAATGAGACCTACATGAGCAATTCTATGTTTTGACTCAAGAAGAAACGGTCACATAATATAGGGAGAGGTTCGAGCTCTTGTCAGGGCAGTTGAGAGCAACTCTCTAACCATTGAGACAGCGGGGATTGAGGGAGATGATGGAGCTCACCCAAAAGATGGAAGATAAGAAACGGGTGAAAAGAATAGCAAAGGCAGCACCACAAGAGGGTTCTACAAGAGTGATTATACGGCAATGACACGAGGACCAAGATGGTGTTGTTTCATAAGGAGACGCCAAAGGGGAAGAATGCGGGAAGTCATCCCAAGGGCAGTTTCAGGCACTTCACCAATCCAGAAGTGCAAGATAAATGTGCGAAAAGATTATGTTTCCAATGTGACAAGAACTATGCCCAGGCTACCGTTGCAAGGAGCACGCGCTTGAGGTCATTTTAGTTCATGAGAAGGAAACATATAGTGAGGAGTCGGAGGAAGACACGGTGAAGGAGGAGGAGCATTTGCACTTGAATACAGAGGATGCGTCCCTCAATTCAGTGGTGGAGTGCTCTGAATCACACTATGAAAGTGGAGGGAAGAATCGGGGCGCGGTCGATTGTAATGTTGGTAAATGTGGGACCACACAGTTTCATATCAAATCAAGTCATGGAATAGCCAGTGTTGGGGCTAGTAGATACGAGGAGCTTTGTTGTCATGATGGGGACAGAGAAGATGGAGAAAAGTTAGGGAATTTGCAAGGAAATAGCTCTGAAACTACACGCCTTATAGGTGGTAGAGGACTTCCTTCCCTTGGACTTGGGCAACACTACTGTGATTTTGGGAATGAAATAGCTGCAAACACTTAGGGAGACGAAAATGGATTGGAAATCTTGATGATAGAGTTCAAGGTAGAGGGTATGAAGGTGGTGCTGAGGGGAGATGTCTATCCTTGAGGATGGTAACAAAGACGCATCAGAGGTTGTTATCCATGTTGTTGGGATATAATTTCAAGAGTCGGTATCGAATAGGAATGGAGAATAAAGCCATGGATGCGCTGTCTAGAGAGGTAGAACACCGAGCTGCCACATTTTCGGTACCCTTGGTCCTAGAGTGGGAAAACCTAAGCCGAGAGAGCCAGCAAGATGAAGGGCCAAGGAAAATACAGGTAGAGTTGTTACATTATCTGTACAGTCATCCATAATACGCATTGACGGGACACAACTACTCTACCAGGGGCGGTTCGTATTGTCAAGGGCATCTGAGTATACTATTGGAAGAATTTCATAACGAGGCAATTGGTGGACACTCAGGGGTACAGAAAACATATAATCGTCTATTGACAGAGATTTATTAGGTGGAGATGCGCAGAGATGTAAAGGACATGGTGGCAAGGTATGATGTATGTCAACTATATAAATACTTGACCATGGCGCCATGAAGGTTACTACAGTTCTTAGCTTTGTTAGAAAAAGTTTGGGAAGAAGTGATGATGAATTTTATAAAGGGGTTGCCCCGATCATAAGGATTAACGGTGATCCTAGTGGTAGTTGATCACATCAGCAAGAATGCACACTTCATTCCATTACGACACCCCTATAATGCGGTTTCAATCGTTACGATGTTTATACAGGAAGTGATATGTTTTGCACGGAGTGTTGAGATCTATTATATCAGACAGTGACAAGGAGTTCCTCAATGAATTCTAGGAGTTGTTTAGGTTACAAAGAACAGTGCTTAAAAAAAGCACATCATATCATTCTCAGACCGATTGTCAAACATAAGTGGTCAACATAAGAGAGGAGACATACCTGTGTTATTTTATATCGGAGCATTGGGCCAGGTGGATTGCGGAGGCCGAATTTTAATATAATACTTCGTACCATATTGCGGCACAAGCCACCTATTTCCAAATATAGTGGGCGAGATCCACCTCACCTGATACATTATGGACGTAGCACTACACCGGTAACCAGTGTCGAAACTTAGAGGAGAAGAACAAAATATTGACAAGACTCAAGGGGCATCTACTGAGAGCACAATAGATCATGAAGAGGAAGGGCGTGGCCAAGCATTAAGGCAACAAATTTTGGTCCCGTTACTTGGAGGTTCGAATCCTTCCGTCTCAGACCATTCGCATCAGAAAAGAAACATATAATAGAGATACAATTCAAAACCGTGAATATGGTCAACTTGAAACCAAGACCCTACCAGCAGAAGACATTTGTCAGGTGGAGCGAGAAACTTTCTCCATAATATTTTGAACCTTATGAGATTATGACGCACATTGGGGAAGTCTACCAGTTGAGGTTACCACTATCATCAGCACTCTATCCAGTTTGTCATGTTTCGCAACTAAGGCGTGCCACTAAAGACCATGCACTCTCATTTTCAATACCTCTGATGCTTTCAGAGAACATGAGGTCAAAGGAGTGTGTCGAGGAGTGGTTGGAACAAATGGGGTACTGATTAAGTGGAAAGATCTGCCAAATTATGAAACAATCTTGGAGGCTTACGAAAGGGATCAAAAAGCAGTTTCATCCTTCCATCTTGAGAACAAGTTGCTTCTTTGAAACGAGAGTGTTGATATGCTTCAGCCCAACCGACGAGAGAGCCAACCTGCAGATGACGAACTAGTCTAGACTGGCCAAACCCAAGCAGACCACTCGGTTGCCTGGCCAAGCCAACTGGTCTAGCCTAGAGAGGTGGAATCCCTAGGAGAAGTTGCGGACAGTTCCAACGCTAGGTTGGGGCCCGCACAACCGCTAATCATGTACAAAAGGGGGAACTGGGGGAAAGTTTGAAAGGATCTTGGGGAGTATTTATTAGAGCTAATTAGCTAAGGTTTGTTTTTATGTTTTGATTTGTTGCAGTTTTTCTCTTCTCATGTGTTCCTAGAGGTGTCTAGAATTTAACAAGAGATGGTCTACCTCTCGAACGAACATTGTATCTCGTTTGCTTTCGTTGGTATTAGTAAAATTAGCCATCAATTAAGTTCTTCCACATGTCTATCGCAATTTATTCATTGTTTGTTCATTCTTTGTTTTTCATTCCTAATCATATCGAAAATCCACGTGAAGGGCTCAGCACTCTTGAACTGGTCCAAGCTATGACTCCAACTACAGTTCGTGATACTGTAGCAGGGATCACAAAAATGTGCGGGAAGCTCCCGATCATGTGTCAGAGATGATGAAAATGTTAATTTAAAATTATTTTTTAAATCTTGAGTTTGCCTTTTTTTTTATAAATCTAAAACTGTTAAATGTTAAGGAAATAATGAGTATGAAACATTTTGTCCCAATTTAGCATTTTAAATTTTAAATTTTGTTAAATATTATTTATAGAAATAATAATTATATTATATACTATAAGAAAAAAAAACAATGTAAATAAAACCTATTTGGATTCACTTTAATTTTTCTGTTTTACATTTTCAAAATATCTTGTACAGCAAAAGCAACATAAGAACAACTAACTTCTCTCACAAATATTACATGTAGAACTATATAAATTATGCAATTATACGTCTCTTATGTTTCATGATGTGTTCATGTTAGATCTACTCACACATTTGGGAAAGGGATTTCCTAACTTTGTTCAGAAAATCATCTAAATAGCTAGACTCATTCCCACACGAAATAATAAGATATTAGAACTCAGAGTCTCACATTTCAAATGTTTAACTTGCACTAAATTACAAAAAATATAAAAATAATAAAAACTCAAAGAAAATAATCAAGACATGCATTTATCATGTTGCTCCGGTTCAATAAACAAAATCTTATTTATGTTGCAAATACAACAGAGAAAAATAAGACTTACTGAAGTGCCCCTTCAAATGAGGATGTTGGCCGCGAATTAGTTCTGTAACAACCTCCAGCTGAGGATTTTTTTCCTTCAAGAATGGCAAATGAGTTTCCATGAATGCCCTGTCATTCCATTGGTGCATTCTTTAAAAACTAATTTATTAAAAATAGTAGTCCCATAAAAGTAAAGAACTTCGAGCAATGCATTATAAGATGCCTCTTTGCCATATTTTTACTTAGGGCCATTTACATACATACCACCCAATTCCTATATATTTATGTGCCTAAACTTGACGTTTTATATTTATACCACTCAAAGCTTTCATATCACATAAAAAATGCTATCATTTTAAATTTAAAAAGTGAAATACAAATTTTCTTGCATAGAGGTTTAGGTGTACGATATGTCAATACACAAGAATTGAGTGGTATGTATGTAAATCTTCCTTTAAAATAGAAAATTTATGCATTCAAGAATGCATTGGTGTGTGTTTTTTGGCTTCTCTTATACCATGATTGATAGGTGTTCCTTGGAATTGCTTTTGTTCGACTAAGATGAGTCTAAGTTAAAAAAAGAAACAAAAATTATAACTGATTCAATCTAAAAACTAGATGAAATAGTTACAGGCCCAAAAGATGCAAGCCATCTTATATATAGGTAGAAAGAAAACTGGGGAACGCCTTTTTTTTCATAGTTTTTCAGGACAACAGTATTAGAAGAAGGGGCATTTATATACACACAATTCTCATCTTACATCTCACATCTAAACTTCCACATTTACTCACATATCACTCAAATCTTTAATATCACATAAAAAGTAAGACTATTACCATTCTTTAAAGTTAAATACACCTTTTTATGCAGTGTTAGAAAATGCTATATATGTAAATAAGAAAGTTTAGGTGTGAGATATGTAAATACATAACAACTAAGTCTGCATATTTCAATAGAAATAAATTTGCATCCTATGAGGATTCATAAGATCTTATGGTATATATAGATCTACTTTTCATCATGAATTTAACCAAGAAGTGATGACCACTTGAAGATGTTCAATATTTTTTTACTTAGGCAAAATCTTCACCATTATATATCAACCAAAATTAATTTGTATCATTGTCTACACAGCCCTATTTATAAACTAAATTACTCAAATTTCAAATAATTACTTGTAACCAAGGGGTGTTTCAAAATATCATTAACCTTTTTTTAATTACAATCTATTAATAGCTATTTTCTGGAAATACCTTTAAACAATATAAACAATACTCCAATAATAAATCTAAACTGGAAGCAACAATATAGTTTAATCAACAACTCCATATCTATTTTATGGAAATAGGTGTTATGGCTTTATGGTATATACAGATATTGAGTTGTTGATATCAAAAATAAAAAAAAGCCACCATTTTAACCTTACATAAAAAAATGTCACCCAATTCCTATGTATTTACATATCTAACAGCTATTTTTTGCTTTTTACATTTCTACCACCTAAATCTTTCATATCACATAAAAAATACCATCATTTTAACTTTTAAAAAGTGAAATACAACTTTCATGTATATGTAAGGTGGCATATATGTAAAAAATGAACTTGTAGGGGTCAAATATGTATAATAATTGTCTCCATACAAACGCTCCACATTCTCCATAAATTTGCTACGACAACAACGGACAAGGGAGTGGTCTCTATTTCATTTGCATTTACAACTCATTTATATTTCATTTTTACCTATTATAATATAAAATTTATGATGTATGGTTTCTGTGAGGGTGTAAGAAAAAGTATTACGATTCTACTCTGATAATTCTCTCTATATCTATTTTGCTCTCATGGTATCAGAGCGGGCTTCCGGCCTGAAAAGGGACGATCGTGTTGCAAATACTAGGGAAGCCTCTCGCTCCTTAACCATCTACTCCTAAGCGACCTCTACTAAAGTCTGCTAGGGTTCTCTAACCCCTTTTGTGTAAGTTACATCAGATCTACCCCTCTGTGAGTCCAATTCATGGAAGACTCAGAGACCTTCAATCTACTCTCTTCCCAGCATCTAGCCATCAATGGATCACCCTCCCTCAAATTTCTACTGTCCCACAACAAGCTTCTAGCTCAAAAACAACTAACATCCGACAACTATCCCATATGGCGAGCGCAGATATTGTGAATTTTCACTGCTAACAGATTCCTTGGCTTCCTGGATGGCTCTCACGTGTGTCCACCGCAATCCATTGCTGAACTGAACAATCCTAACGCCCCAAATCCTCAGTTCACAGCATGGACATACACTGATCAAAACCTCTCGGCAGCCCTGTTCTCCACAATTTCAACGTCAATCCTACTTTATGTCCTTCAACTTCGCACAGTAGCTGAGTTATGGCAGACTCTTGGACAACGCCTCCAACCTGCAAACTGCTTCAGGGTAATTAGTTGAAGAATGAACTTCATCACCCATGAGATCTACGATGGCGTAGTACCTCTCAGAAATAAAAACTACAATAGATAGTATCTCAATAGCTGGAGCTCACCTCGATCCAAAGGATGTTATCCTATATACCCTAAATGGACTACCAATTTCCTACCAATCCTCCAAAACCTCCATTCGCACCCAACTCCAACCCATTCACTTGGACGATTTCTACTCATTATCGTGCAGTGACTCCAACTGATCCAAACATTGCACTATTTGCTTCCAAGAACCGATCCAACTTCAACTATAGGGGTCGCGGTCGCAACTCAAGAGGAGGTAGGAGAGGAGGTCGCTCTACACCGTGATCGACTACTGTACGCCAAATTTGTCACAAAGTCAGACGCTCTGCTTCAACTTGCTGGCATAGGACCAATTTGACTATGTACCACCACAGTCGCCTTAAGTTCTCACAGCACAACTTCATGGTTGGGTTTTAGATTCTAGAGCTACTACACATTTGACTTCCGACACCAACCAACTTTAGGAGCTAAAACCACTCACCACACGCAAGCGCATAGTCATGGGCAACAGCCAATTGGTTCCTGTTCAACAGACGAGTGACGGCCTCCTTCCCGCTCCACACCATAAGCTTCAATTACAACATATCGGCTACTTATCTTCTTTATCTCATAACCACCTTTCAATCCATAAAATAATCACATATAACAAACTCATTGTCTCTTTTCATCCCTCTGATTTTTCTATCATTGATCCATAGACTAATCGAGTTCTACTCCAAGGCCCTAGCTCCCATGGGCTTTACTTCAATCCAGTTCTTTCCATCACTCTTCATAAATCAGCCACTTCTGATATTTGGCACAAACGCTTGGGGCATTCACATCGAGCCATCATCAGCACCATCTCCAAAACACAGCATTTGCATATTTTTCCTTCTTTAACTGTATGTAATACATGACGACTTATAAAGTCACATAAGCAGTTGTTTAGTTCTAGTTCACCGCATAGATACAAGAAGTAGAACTTCTTCATTCCGATATATGGGTCCCTACATGACTATCTCACTTCAAATCGAACGATTCATCAATTTTGTTGCCCATATACTCCGAAACAAAATGGGGTGGTGGAACTTAAATATAGACACCTTATTGAAACTACTCGCACTCTACTTCATGATGCCCATCTATCTTATACATTTTGGGCTGATGCTCTTTTCATTGTTGCCTACCTCATCAACAGAATGCCCACCAAAGTCACTGGCCATATTTCCCCTTACCAACACATACATGGTACTCCTCCCTCCTACTCTCATCTCAAAGTTTATGGTTGCACCTGTTAACCCTGGTCCAAGCCTCAATCACCTAATGAGCTAGCACCTAACTCCATACAGTGCATCTTTATTGGTTACTCATCCACCCATAAAGGATATCGGTGTTACAACCCATATACCAAGAAAATTATCATTTATGATGTATGGTTTCTGTAAATGATGTATGGTTTCTGTAAGTAAGCAAAAATATTACGATACTACTCTGATAATTCTCTCGGTATTTTTTGCTCTCAATGTAAACACACAGGAATTGAGTGTTATGTATGTGAATCTTCCTAAAAAAAATAATGCAATTAGTAAAATTAATTAGTTTGATAAATGCAGTTAGAAATCAATATTGGCACTAACCTCTCAAACCTTCTCATATGTAATGATTTCAATTTCGCATGCAAAATGAGCGCAAATGAAACCAACATTTTCTTCATCATGTTTTCTATCTACAAGAAACCAAACGAGATCATATTTGCAAGTTAGGGCAAACAATGTGGAAGATGCATGAGAAATCAATGATTTTTAACACTTAAAAAACAAACTTGGAGCATTAAAAATGGAAGTTTAACAATTTTTTTTAATAGCCAAGCTAGATGCTATCTTCCTGACAGTAAATCTTAAAAAAAATATCAACCATATAGACAACGAAACGGTATTTGCATAATCAAATTGCCTCAAAAATGATGTCAGATACATACCTGATTCCCCTGCTACTTCCACCCCAGTCACAATAGCTCACTATCAGTTTCTGAAGCTGCCAAACACCCCGCAACGCCATCTATTCTGAAACCATGGTCATCAACCAGCAAAATAAGATATAAATCTAAAAAGGATAGTTCATTTCACATATACACATTAAAAATCAGTAACCCAAAAAGCTGAAAAACAAAGAGATCCAAAAATATTGTAATGATACAATGGAACAGAAATGCTTTGCTTGGTTAAAGCCCTATCTCAAGATCAAGCCTAGTCTCTTCTATTCCATAACAAAAGCAATAAATCGATAAAAAACTGAAGCATTTACAGACATACCACCTAAGTCAATGTATTTGCATCTCTAACATCTAAACTTTACTTATTACATTTATACCACCCAAATCTTTCATACCACATCAAAAATACCACTATTTTGACTTTCAAAAAGTGAAATTGACCTTTTCATGCATAGGGAAGATGTCATATATGTAAAAATTAAACTTTAGGTGTTAGATATGTAAATGCATAGAAATTGAATGGTGTGTATGTAAATATTCCTAAAAAAAAATATAAAATGGAAAAAAAGCCTTGTAATAGCACATGGGAGGAAGGAATAAAGAATCTTGAGCCCTACAATAATAAATACGATAAGGTCTGGGAATGAGCTTAATAGAACTGTGGGGAATGAATAAGATTTGGAAAATGGAGACTTCATTGTAATGAAAATACCAGAAATATCATTCAATTATAGAGAGGGTGCGGGTTGTTCCAGGTTAAATAGAACTGGCAAACTGCCCTATTCCAGCCCAATCAATTAATTGAAATACTCTCCCTGGCCCTAACCATCTAGGTTTGGCTGGGCTGATACCACATAAAGATAAGTCTATATCAGGGTTGGTTTAGGCTAGGAAATAAAGCTTCTTAATAATTCAAGAAGTCTAATAATTCTTTTCTTTTCTTTTTTAAGTCAAATCAATTTTAAGGAATATCTACTAGCCATTTCTATACATAATATTTATTTTTATTCTTCCCACTATCTCTATGTTTACTCCCTCAATTCATTATTTTCTAAACAAATTTGATTATTTTCTAGTAACATCTGTTTACTAGAAAATTATAAGTAGTTATCATACGGCGTACATTGAATTTGATATTTTTTTATAATCGAACTAAAAATTAAATAGGGCTAGCCCATTGACCACAGGATTGGCTTATAGTGGGATTTATTCGACTTAAATAAATGGATTAGTGGGCTTAAATGGGTCATTTAAAATAGCTAATTCTTTGAAAGAGCTGAACCAATAAGCACATCAAAATTTATTAAAGACCTATTTAAATCTTATCATGGTACTTTAAGAGTATGATAAATAGTATAAAAATTGTATAATTTTTAAGATATCAAATAAAAAAAGCCAACTGGTCGTGATAGACTCAGGATGCGAAAATGAGCTCATCCCCCAATTCATTCTACAGACACATGTCCTCCAAACAATCCTAATGCTAAAAAAAACCACAAATTACTGATGAGGCCGACTCTTATAGTTGTCAAGGGAAAGTTCATAAAGCCTTCAAATGCCCTCATAATTATGCCTATTATGCAACACCTTAATGACTTTCCAAATTTTAACGATTGAGATATAGAAAAATTTGAGGGTAATGAGCTTTTTTATTATAATGATAATTTCAACTTAGATATAGAACAATCAATTAATATTTACAAGTCTGTAGATAGTTTTATAGAGGAATCTGAGTTTGAAAGAAAATTGATTTTAATTTAAAAGTGGAACAAAGATTGAATCTAAAAGCTTTAAAGCAACTGACAGAATTTGTTCAGAGCCTTTTTATTGGTTCATCAAATCATTATTCAAGTAGTTGGTGAATTCCATAAGCATATATTCTATGATCTTGTCGTATTAATGTGTTGCGCCATTGCACACATTAAATACTAGTTTTCAAATGAACTTTATCATACATAATAAAAATGGTTATCAAGAAAGCTAATTATAGTCTTTGAAACCTTTTTTTACAAATTTTTATAATTCGCTTGTCAATATTTTGTAGTTGATTTCTCTAATGAAATGGTAGAAGTGAATTTTAACTCCATTGGCCTTCTAAAGAGATGACATCACTCTTACTCAGTTTTCCCATCCAAGAAATTAATATCATATGTCATCCAATTGATGAAGTTCAAGAAAAATTGAATACTACTAAAATATTTAAATTATTTCATGATTAACTTTTTTCTTGTCCCTTATTATTTTCATTGAATTTATTAGTAATGAAGTTGGTTGGCAAATAAAAAAGAATAAAATAATTGACTTGACAGGTAAATATAAGACCATATCCAAGCTTGAAAATAGTACAAGTAATTTAACTATCTTGGCAAGGTTGAATAAGCTAAAATGCCATAAAAGAAGCCTTGTCATTATGAAGATTTTTCTCAAACGTATTTTATACTTATCACTATTATCATCACTAGCTTTATCCCAACTATTTAAGATAATCCTAGCTGAACATCTTACATCATATTTTCAGATGATACTTCACAAATATTTTATATGAGAAAATAAACAACTTAAAAAGCCAGTTTGCTTCCTTTCCTCTACCCTCTTCTAAATAAAAAAAGATTGGTTGTCCATAAGACTTCATATTATGTAATAATATGTAATAATTTGCAATAAAGCAACAAGAATACTACCAATAACATGGCATTATGACATATATCGAACAATTATAGAAACTTAAATAAAAGTTAAAATGACAAGTAAATATGAGCACAAATCCAAGCTTATAATAATTAGTGTAAGATAGCTTCCTATCCCTAGAGATTAAAAAAGTTAATAGAAATTTCATAAAAAAGAGCCCTTAAAATTTGAAGTTATTCCTCCAAATCATCATTATTAGTCTTATCCAAATTATATCAAAATCCCTTGAAGCATCCTACAACATATACTCAGATGATAGTTTAATGAAAGTGAACCATATAAAATCCCATTTTGTGAAGGTCTTTATAACCTATCTTAAAACAAATAATTGGCACACAAAATATGCAATTAATTGTAAGAAAATAAGAAGAAAACCACTATTGAGCTGGGAATCTGACACTTACATAAACTAAAAATGAAGTTATAGACAAAGAGATTAAAGCAACAAACACGATGAGTAAATATAAGCATAAATCGACGGTTACATTAGCTTAATGTCTCTGCGAGGTTGCACATACTAGATGACATGTCATAAACAAATAAAGAAGCATTGCTATTGTAAAAGATCCAAAACTATCTTTATCTCCATCACCATTATAGTCATTAGTCTATAACATTCATTTGGGGTTGGCTTTATTAATCCGCATTTTCTATACATTACCATTTACTGTGGCATGAGGTGTTAACTATTACATATAAATCATCCTGAGCAATTTCTATCCATATTAATTTTATCATTTACCTTCCAAATCCCTTTACCTTAATTTCATCTACCTGGCTATTGATGCATTTTGAACCCATTGAATGCAAGGATGTCTAAAGACAATACTAAACATGATTGAAATCCTAATTTACATTGAGTATTGAAATACAATACGAAAATTCAGCATGAGAGACTGCACAAATTATAATTTGAAATGACCTTTTAGTTAACATTACTCCACTTTCCAGAATTTTGATCGTATGCATTATAGCAGAGCCTGAAAAATTAAATAAAAGGTTCACTCAAAGTGGAAGATAGACATTTTAACTCCCGAAGAAAAACTAAAGCAAATTAAATTCCAAATACTTCTATTTTCTCTCATAAACAAATTTAAACTCCTTAACAATACTTCCTGAGATGTTATACTAAGTTTTAACCAAAAAATTGTCATCATTTCTTTAACAAGGCGGTAGTAAGAACATATAGAGCTAAAACACTAGTTTAAATTACTTCCTCTCCATAGAATTCACTATGTAAGGTGAAAAAAGTTCATGAAACCTTCAGACATTAGAACTGCATCTCGTATATATACTTCTAGTTAGCGAAATATTTTACAATGAAAATTAGATGTATATAATATTATTACTAATGTTATTGGAGGGGGAAAACACAAAATCATTTGAAGAAACATTCCGTAAAATTTCCTAAATTTATGTCCACGCTATGGTAGCGGGTTTGAGCGGGATTTGGGCAGGACAACTTTGAATCCTACAGAATCTTAAATCCCGTTTCTCCTCCGTTCTGCCTTAGGACCCAGATTCAGCAAATCCGATTGATAGGATCATTTATGGGATTTAGTCTAGTAGAGATATTGAAGAGCGCGAAGGAGCGTAGGGGGAAAAGAAAGTTACCCTCGTTTAAGAATATTCCTTCTCCTTCGCACACTGCTCGCCGCTGTTCCCTTCAGCGCCGTCCGTACTCGCTTCGGCCGCGACTTACCTGCTCTCTAAGCGTAGGAAAAGGCGACGGATCTGTATAGACGTGTTGCGCCTCGTGATAAGCCCTTGCCTGTTTGACCGTGAAAAAAATAGAAATGTGTGCTCGAGGAAAATATTTCCGCGAGGAGCGCACAGTTTTGTGCAGGGATAAAATATTAAAAAATAAATTTATTTACAACTTATCCAGCTCGAACCTTTTCAAAGTGAAATCTTGGAGGTTTTTGAAATTGTTCATGGTGAGTATTATCAAGGTGTTCATGTAGTTTTATTGAAGCGATTATTGGAATTGTTTATGGGTTTATTAAAGTATTATGGAATGGTTATTGGGGACTAGGGCTATCAATTTGGCTCGTTGTTCGTGAATAGCTCATGTTCGGCTCGTTAAGTAGCTTACGTTCAACTCGTTCGTTAAGCCTAATGAGCCGAACACGAACAAATTTTTAAGCTCGAAATGTAAATGAGCCGAACACGAACCAAAGTTTGTTCGCTCTTGTTCGGCTCGAATTGGCTCGAAAATAAATAAGTGATGTCACTTGATGTTGATGCAGACACTGAGATCTCAGTATTTCATGATAAAAAAAACTTCGATTAACATAAGGTTATAGAGATAATTTTCAAAATGATTATATTGCATGAGTGTCCGTTTAGTATTATTGAACATACATTGTTTAATATTCTATTAAAATCCTTGAATCCTAATTATGAGAATGTTTTAAGGAATACAATAAAAAATGATTGTATGAAAATTTTTGAGTTTGAGAAAGAGAAGTAAAAATAATAATTTAGGAATATTCACGGGTTTTCATTAACATTTGATTGTGGGGCTTCAAATCAAACAATAGAATATGTGTCTAACTGCTCACCATATTGATCAATTGTGGAAGATTAAAAAACGATGATTAATTTCATTGAATTGGATTCACCTCATGCCGGTACATTCATTTGTGATGTCATTTCTCATTGTTTGTTGGATTGGAAGATACAAGACAAAATATCAACTATTTCTTTAGACAACAATTGTGATAATGATGTTGTTGCTAGTTTGCTTCATTCAAATTTTAGGACACGAGAGAAACTGCATTTTAAGGGGCATTTTTTTCATGTTCGTTGTTATGCACATATTTTAAATATTATGGTGCAAGTTGGCTTAAAAGGGATTCAAGACATCATTTATAATATGAGAGAGACTATCAAATATATAAAAAAGTCGCGGACAAGGTTGCATAAGTTCAGTGACATAGTCAAACAATTAGGGATATCAACAACAAAGGGTTTGTGCATTGATGTTCCAACACTATGAAACTCAACATTTTTAATGCTTGAATCTGCTCTTATTTTTTGTAATATGTTCACTCACTTTGCAGATCGAGATAATAATTTCAGTTTGTTGCCTTCAGATTCAGATTGAGATAGATATGATAAAATCATAAAATTTATTGTTGTTTTTAATAATGTGACAACAATGATTTCAAGTTATTCCTACCCCACCTCAAATATTTTTTTACCCGTTGTGATGCATATAAATAAACTATTGCTAGATAAGTCCTCTTCTTCTAATGAGTTTAACAGAAACATGGCTTTTGCAATGAGAGATAAATTTGATAAATATTGGGGTGAATGTAATCTCTTAATGTTCATCGCAGTGTTTTAGATCCTCGCTTGAAAATAAAGTTTATACAATTTAGTTTTGCTAGTATGTATATATCTGTTGAATTGGACTCTAAAATTTAACAAGTCGAAGATGTTTTATGAGAAATTTACAATACTTATGCAAGCGGTATTGCTAGTTTCAGTTCTACAAATAACAATATTTCATCAAAGTTGTCCAGTGATAATGTTAATCGAGAAATTTTTTATTGCATGCCCGCATTTACTAATTTTTTTGTTTCATCTGGTTTTATTCAACCATCAAAATTATATCTACATGTATATTTAGAGGAGGAACTCTATTTGGCCCACAATAATGAAAATTTTGATATTCTTGAGTAGTGGAAGTTGAACACTCTCAAGTATCATTCATTGTCCAAAATGACTAAAGATATACCATTAATTCCAATAATAACAGTTGCTTCGGAATCAACATTTAATATCAGTGGAAGAGTTCTTAATGATTATAGAAATTCACTCTCGGCAAATATGGTGAATGCATTAATATGTTCTTCTAGCTGAATTAGATCTTCCACAAGTAGTTTTAAAACTCCTTTGGTAATTTCTCTCAACAATTAGTTTTAGCGCATGTTAACTTTTTCATTTTATGTTCTTATCACTTATTTTTTTATACATCTTATGTGTCAGCAAGAATTAATGGAAAAGAAACAACTTCAAGTGACTTTGCCCGAGTAGATTGATAGAAGGTTCAAACATATGTGTCTAACTAGATGCTAACACTTGACACTTCTTCTAGTAGAGCTTTGGACATGCTGAATTTTCTGTTTTGTTGATTGAATTATACTTTATGCAGAACTTTATGCTTACTGTAGGATTTCATTCAGGCAGGATATTATGTTTTAGCTCGGCTGAATTTGTGTTATGTTTTGTGGGAACTTGTTTTATGCCCTCTGTTTTTTCACTTATGAAAGATGTTATTCTGTGTCATGGGTTCTAAGATTCAATGTTGAACATTCCTCCGTTTTCTCCCCATCAACATTGGATCGTTAATCATAAAAATCGGAGAAGTAATTCAAAGTTGTAGTTTAAATTCAATGCATTTTTTAATTTTTTTTTTGGTTTATGTAAAGCATAAAATATGCATCAAATGTAAATTTTTTTTGAAATCTTTAATACAATTGTTTTTTTAAAATTTAATTTTTATTTGAGATTTTATTTATATTTTTTTCCTCATTTTTAGTTTATAAAATATAAAATTTGTAACAAATTGCTTCTTATTTTGTAATTTTTTTGAAAATAATATTAATATTTCTATTGTGCCAAATTTTCTATTTAGTTTGCTCTTGTAAAATTTTTTTAGCCAATCAATTTTTTTTAGATAATACATGCCCTGAACTATTGTATAGAATTTGCTCTTGAAAAATTTTTATATAAAATTATTAATTAATTTTCTTAAAATAATAATTAATATAATTATTTTATATTCTAACTAGCCAATTTAGAGTCGAACACGAGCACACTGTTCACGAGCTATTTCGAACATGAGCCTAACCTGAGCTCGCTCAGACTCGACTCATTTACAGCCCTATCGGGGACTTATTGGGGATTTATTGGAGTTGTTCTGCGAAAGTTATTGAAGTGGAAAAAGGAAGTTATGAGAGTGGTTCACCGTGCGATGTTATTGTGGGATTATTACGCCGCTATTGGAGTTAATACTCCAATAATACCGAAATAAAACACCAATAATCCCGAAATAACATCGAATCGTCAACTTAAAATATATGCTATGTTATTTGAAAAAACTTCAACATTACTTCTGTTGGGTTGGTAATTAATTAAGGCTTGATCCTCTTCAAGTTAAGCTTCAAGAAGCTTTAATTTTTTTTGTTTGTTTCCATGCTTGTAAAAATAGAAAGAGTGAACGAAGAAAAAATTCATCATAAAATAAAAAGAGAACCAATTTTATAAGTATTAGGACTGATATTGTTGAAAACATCACCCGGATAATCAATTGTTTCAAGCTTGTAAACTACGCGGGCAATTGTTTTCCATTGCCCTAAATTGATGATATCGCAATCGTGGTTGAGCTGCAATCTAACTCAAGGAATAACTGCAACCAGTAATGTAGCCAACTTCTATTTTGTTAACGATAATATATATCTTATGCGCCTCTTTAAACTCAAGTTTCTGATATGGAATCATGAAATTAATATGCAGTTTTTTTGCAGTCAAGAAATGTATTCATTTGTTAATTTTTTGTCTGATCTATAAATAGATAGTGACGATTGGAGCGATAAATTAGGATGGCAGGAAGATATGCCCAATTTTTGAGCAAAAATAGTCTATGATATGTGTAAATTTAAGTTTTTTCAAACATAAATGAAAGTTTTTTATATGTTTTGTAATTTTATCAATGATTTCTTAGAAGTATCATTGAAGTTTGTTTAAATAACATAGTATATTCTTGAAATTGATGATTCAGATCAAATATATCAAATTCGATGTTATTTCGAGGTTATTGTAGCATTAACTCCAACAACGCTGCAACCCCCCAACAATATCGCACGGTAAATCGCTCCAATAACCTTCGCGGTTCCACTTCAATAACCCTAAAAAAATAACTCCAATAAGTCTCCAATAATATCACAATAACCTTTCAATAACATTTCAATAACCCCCACAAAACAATTCCAATCTCTGCCTAAGTGGCTCGTGAACTGAGCTCGATATACTGCTAAGCCAAACTCAAGCTAGCCCTAACTTAACTAGTTATCTCGCGAGTTGGCTCTTTAAATAAAAATTAAAATAAAATATATTTAAAATATAATAAAATTCAAGAATTTATTCTAAATTTATTAATTTAAAAAATTATATTTTACATTTATATCAAATGAATTTTTATTTTTTATCTCTTAACAATTCATTATAGTTGTTATATTATTATAACACAAGTTTTAATTAATACTATTTTCTTTCTCTTATAATTATCAGATCTACTCGTGAGCCAGGTCAAACTTGTAGAATAAAGTTCATGCTTGAGCTCGAACTCAATTAATTAATCAAGCAAAAGCAGAAACTCATTTACACCCCTAATCTTCAACTATTTTTATTGATTAAGATTAGTTCATTCAAAATAGTAACTTAAAATTTTGGATATTTATGAACAAATTTGATTAATGAAGATATTATTTTATAAGATATCCTTTTTTCAATTTAATCTAATTGAACATAAATTATTTTTAATTATTTTAGTAAATTTTAAGGAAAATGTTGATTGATTATTATACGCCAATTATAGTTTAATAAAATGAATATGTCTGTGATATAGTTGGTGTAGCTTTAGTGGCAGAAAAGATTAGAGAGAGTCATCTTAAATGGATTGGTCACATAAAATGTCGACCATCTGATGATTCGATTAGAAGAGTAAATATTTTAGATTTGACTTATGTTAATAAAGAGAGAGGTAGGCCTAAAAGACTTCAACATATTGTATAAAAAAGGTATTAATGTATTATATTAAATGAAAATATGACACTTAATAGAACTAATAGTGAAAAAAAATTTATGTAGCCAACCACACTTAGGGGGTGCTTGGCCACAAGTCAGATTTAAGTTAAATAGAATTTAGTAAATCCAGTAAATTTGAATTTATCAAACTAATTATCATTAAATTCGAAATAAGATTAGATCCAATTAAATCAATTTGATGTATTTGGGATAAATCTTTTTGAAATATTTATTACTCAAATTAAATTCATTAAATCCAATTAATAAGTGAATTTAATAAAATTAACTAAAAAAATTGAATTTAACTTATCAATATGTTGATCTAACATATTTATGATGTTTTGTAGATTGAGGGCATGTTTGTGACAACTTATTTGGTGCAGTGGCGTTTTGAAAATACACCTGATCTGTTTGGGTAAACTGTGTTTTGGCAGCTTGCAAAAAATAATGTTTTCACACCGCACATATCTGAGAGCTTATTGACAACGGTCTAACTTTTTCAAAAAAATAAAAAATTTATAATAGTTATCTTGCACCTAAATTATGAGCTGATTAGTTAACCGTTACTTTTAAGTCCGGACACCTCCTAAAGCTTTGGAATCCCCCGGCAATTATTTCATCTGAACGGTAGGATATCTCCGATGACGGCGGGGAGAAGGGGATGACGATGATGACGAGCTCCCATCACCTTCAATTCGATTTCCGCTCGCGGCCTCACTGCCCACCCTTCCGAGGAATTAGGGTTTTGGAAAATCCAAAGTCGATTTCTTCTTTTTCAACATTGTTGTCCTTTGTTTTCTGCTCAAATTCAAGTCCCGTGATCTGTGGCGGACTCCACCGGTCTCAGTTCCCACGATGGCTTTGTGGGGTTTCTCAAAGCAAAGCAACTTCGGAGTCTAATGTTTCCACGGCTGCTTCTTTGGGATTGCCTACTGCTTCTGAGGTGATTAGGGATTTCTACGATGGCATCAATCGCCGCGATCTTGACTCTGTGGAGTTATTGATAGGCGTGGAATGCGTCTACGAAGATCTTATCTTCTCGAAGCCTTTTGTAGGCCGGAAGGTCATTTTCAAACTAATGTTTTGTTTATGGTTGATTAGAGTCTGCGTGGCCTTTTGAGTTTTGTCATGGCTATTAGAAGCGGAGTATTAAGAAGGCGGAAAGTAAAAACTGGGACGTCTATTTAGAACGTTGTGATTGTTTGTTGCAAATTGATTTATAAGTCTTTTTACAATTTTGAAGACAGCTCCATGAAATCTAATTTATCAAATCAGAGGAACTTTGGATTTCTAAATAAAATAACAACTGTAGGAATGCTGTAGAAAAAAAAGTGTGGATAAGACTCTATGAAATAATTAGATTGAAACTATCGAACTTAACGTGTTCCAAATAATAATTCCTCCAACTTGATGACACACTCTCCAGTTCCTTTTGGTCTGTGATGTTATATGACAGTTTAGTTGTTTTATATGAAACGCCTGTCCTATTCGTATACATTTTTATAGAGTCTATATAATGGCATAATTATTTTCTTCACCACTGAAGTGCTACATTTTAGAACTGTTACAATCTAAAAAAATCTTGTTGATGAATTGGACATGAAGTTTAAGTGGCATCAATGCATTTATTTGAATGTTACTTTACCGTTACTATGCTAAGATTTCACGATCATTTAGTTGACCTTAGCATAACATTAAACTGGCGTCTATTATAAACTCAAGGTTTTGGATCTAATATCAAGTATGAAGTACAAAATTAACGATCTATTTAGGCCACAAAGTTTTTTTATCCTGCATTTTTATGTTCGGTATGAAAGATTAACACAAAAGAGAGGCTATTCTGTTATGACGAGAAATGAGCTAATGAAGGTGATAATAGTAACAACAAAGGCATGGGTGTTCTATTACTACATAACATCCATGTAAGCTCTGTTATTCCTTTAAATCAACTTCATTGGCATATTCTAGATGTTAATTCTAGTCAATAGACATGTTAATAGTGACAGGATATTGTCCCTAGATCAGAGAGTAGATCTAATCCCTTGAATGATGTGGCTATATAGTCTTTAATTCCTTTTGCTGTTTTATGCCTTTCTAGGGCTCATATGATGATAGGCCATAATAGGGGCTTTTTTGTGAGGACCTGCCCAAAATTAAGTGCTTTTGAGGTTTGCAAATCATTATGTCCCCTTGGGAATTATAGATAAGTGAAAACACTACCTATTATTTTATTTTATGAGGACTTTTAATGAGAACTCTATCCAAAATTAGGTGTTATTTTGAGGCTTTTCAATTAGCACACTTTTCCATAACTTTTAGATAGTTGGAGATGCTATCTTCCACTTGCCATCTTGGGTCCAAGCATTATGGAAGGAACTTGAAGTGATGTCCCTTTTTAACACTAGGTGCCCCAACTTCCGAATTAGTGTGGGAACTTGAAATGAGGACTCTCTCCAACACTAGGTGCCGGAGTTGCGGAATCAGTGTGCCTTTTGGAATGTTTAGATAAGCGAAGACCCTATTTGTCACTTATTTTTAATGTGTTCCATTGGATAATTTGTAAGGATTCTGTCTAGCACTGAGTGTCTTATAAGGCTATTAAATCAACATGCCTTTTGGAGAATTTAACTTTAAGAAAAAAATGTTTTTGGCTCTCCTGGGATCCATGCAATGATAGTCCCTCTTTAGGACTGTTGAATAAAGGTGCTCCTTAGGTCCATGCAATAATTTGCCTTTCATGAGCCTTCAAATAAAAAGACTTCTATTTTTCTTCATGAACTTTTATGTTTTTGAATAAAGTGATAGGACATAATAGCAATATAGCATTTTTAGAAAAAAATATATTGAAATCTAAATTAGAGCACTTGTTGATCTAAATGAAATCCCATGGTTTCTTCAAATGATAGCCCGAAGTTTTTTTTTTCTGCAAGAAAATAAATTCTGCTGTAACTGGAAAAATAACTCTCTTTCTATTTCTAAGAGGCTGAGATCTCAATGCATTGGGATATGAACTTTTACAAAAATACGAGATGAGAAACTCAGCTGGCAAGTGTCTGTGTATTGCAGACTTAGGTAACCATTTGTTAGCACATGTAAATTTTGATGTCTTTCTGATGCATTTGATCTCTTTTATTTTACTTGAAGGTTTAAAAGAGTCATTCCCGGTTAACACTTTGTATAAAAGTTCAACATGTTTATTTATTTTACTTGAAGGTTCATAACAGTCATTCCCGGTTAACCTTTTGTATAAAAGTTCAACACGTTTACTAACAAATGCATCATCATTAGCTACCTTCTATTTATTTTAGCATTTTTTTGAATGCAAGGAAAACCACCTCAGCCTTTGTATTTCCCTTTTTAACTGTGACGTGTTTCTCGAAATAAACAAGAACTTAGGTCTGCTAGGATGGCGGGTTATTCCTTCTTTTTGTCCATCTTCTGGAAAAAATGGGATGGGGAATATTTGAGGAAATTATAGGTTTTGGCTTTATTTCATGCTATGATTGTGAATTCCTTCCACACATTAAAACCATTTTAGCTTTTCGAAAAAAAAAGTTTTTATTTTTAGTACATCTCATGCCATCTTATCGGGCGAAGAAAATATAATTTCTGAAACACATGTTTCCCTAAGTTTGGATTTATTTGGATAAAGAAGGACTAAGGCTAATAGAGTCTATTTGTTCTATTATTTTAATTCTTACTCTTAAACCAAACAAGCCTTAACATATACTACAGAGTTTCGCTGTGGACATAAAAAGGTACCTTTGCACTAACTAATAATAAGACGTAATACATTGCATGTTTGTCATACATTTTTCTTTCTTTTATATGCTTAGTCCATCATGCATGTGCTTGACTAGAAAGTGCCAACTTTAACTACTCATTCTATCCTTATTTGCCCTAAACCAATCAGAAGTAAAACACTGCTTATCATGTATACATTTCTCCTTCTTATAATTTATATATTTGATATTTTATTTTATAATTACATTTGCAACTCTATACGCGCATTTTCAAATCACTCCACCCTTCACGGTCGACCAAACATGCATTTTTATTCTCATTCCTTTCTGAATGCAACTCGCTTTTTAAGAATTTATTTTGATCTTATGTTTGTTTCACAATTTTTGTCTTCTTGTATCCAAGACGTCACACGACAATCTAAGTCTCTTATCTATTTTAATCTCAATATTTATTCTGATTGTTATATCCTCATCTAGCTTCCTTTTTTGTGCAATACGTTAATGGTATGTAAACTTCTTACCCTTATATATCTGTTGATTCTTTATTTTTATTAACATTTAGAAACATAATTTTATGGTCACTAAAGTTATGTTTCTAGCATCCATTTTTTCTATTATTGATCTTGAGCATCATAGTAGACTTTGCCTTGAAGGCTTTCCTCCATTATTTTAATTTTTCATATACTTCAAAACTAATCCCACCCATTATCATTATCTTAATTGGAATAACTTATTATAGATATTTATTGTCAGTTCATCCATGCAATTGTTGAAAGCAATTTATTTCTTAATATTTTGTATTAATATTCATTTGCAGCATCATTTGTCGTATCCTAATCATTTGACTGGATTCATGATTTTCTCCATTTATTCCTTCTTAGTTGCATAAGCTCCTAACTATATTGTAAATTTTTTACAAGTTCAAGCCATTCAAAATTACGTCCACTCATTTTGCTTCCTATCATTCCACTTTAATTTTTACAATTCATCTTATTTGTGCATCTTTTACACTATTTTTGTGCATATTCAAACCACCACAACAACAACAATAACAAGCTTTTGTCCCACTAAGTGGGGTCGGCTACATGAATCCTTTTCTTCTATTGCGTTCTTTTGAGTGTCATAATTTCATTTAATTCTAATAATTTCAGATCATTTTTTTATACAATATGCCCAAGCCTTTTTAGGTCTACCTCTATTTTTTTTAACATAAGTCAAATCTAAAACATCTACTCTCTTAAACGGATCACAGATGGTCAACGTTTAATGTGATCAAACTATCTAAGAAGATTCTCTCTAATTTTGTCCGCCATTGGAGCTACACCAACCCTATCACGGATATATTTATTTCGCATTTTATCTCTAAGTGTAAAGCCACTCATCCACCTAAACATTCTTATCTCGACAACACTTAACTTAATTTTATGCTTCTCTTTTAAAGGCCAACATTGTGCGCCATAGAGCATTGTAGGTCTCACAATTATCTTATAAAATTTCCTTTCAATTTAAAGCTATAATTTTCTATCACACAATAGGCCCGAAGCATTCCTCCACTTCAACCAACCAACTTGAATTGTACTCATAACATTCCCACCTATATCATCATCATTTTAAACAATAAACCCGAGATATCTAAAGCGTTCACACATTTTAATTATTTGATCACCTATAGTTACAACTCTGTCACTTGAACTACTGCTACTAAAATTACATTCCATGTATTTATCCATGTATTTAATTACATTCCATGTATTTAGTTTTAGTTCTACTCAAACGAATACCTTTAGACTCCAATGTAAACCTCCATAATTCAAGTTTTTCCTAGAATTTGTCGGTCGTCATAGGGCTGTGTGCGGTTTAATTTAGTGTAATATAGTATTTAGAAATTATGTATTTTAATTTGAAGAAAATAAAGTCAAACTGATCCCATTGATTCCTACAGTTTGAACAATCGAGCTAACCACGAGTAATGTACCATCCTGAAAGGTAATACACTACTTGATGATAAACTCAATTAAATAAACTATAGAAATAAATGACTTCCGTTTGATCTGCAAGTTTGCATGATGATTGACAGATTCCTCTATTCGATATGGGAGTTAAATAGAGTTTATTTTAATTCTGGATTCTTTTAAGTTCTTTATAATGACAAATCCCTATAGTTAATTACATCTTAAGCGAACAAATCACTTAAGAAAACTCTCGATAAAAATCAGAAATCTTTTGTTTTTATCAATTTAAGAGGAAAGTTTTCAATGAATATGATTGTGAAATTTTTAATAGGGATTTGTTCAAATATGAAAGATTTTATTTTAAGAATAAAATGAAGAAAAGTATGAGAGATTAAAAATCCAGGGTAGTTCTTGGTAATCTTCTAAACTATCATAATGTTTAACTCAATTTAGGATGATATTAATTTAAGTTAACTCTTGTGAGTTTTATTACTTAGGGCTTAGATTTGTGTAAAAATGGTTTACACAAAAAAACCTAGAAAGATAGGAGGTTTTATGTCGAGTGACTACTTCAGAATCCTAAAACAAGTTAAGACATGCTGCATATCGGGACTATGCAGAAACCTAATAAAAAGAGAGGTTTTATGTCATAAAAGACAGCCTCAGAATTCTAAAGGTTGTTATTTAAATTAAAGAAAGATCTTGAACGAGGTGCCCACGAAGTCTGCCCCAAGTTCCTTGTTGAAGTCTCTTCAAGTCTTCAGGTATTCCGATCTTATTATTAAAAATTTTATTTATTTCGATAATTTTACAGTGAATTAATTAAAGGGTAATGAATTTATAGTTCAAATCTAGACCAATGCGAAGTTCACTTAAGCTAAGTAAATCCCAAGTGTTATGATTTCTAAGTTCTCCCTAATCTGTACAACTTTTATTTTCTCATTATTTGTCCTTAACACATGCATTCTATGTTTAATAAAAAGAGTAAAAGAACATGCATTGGGATACATAAATCAATAAATAGAGCAAATAAAGAAACAATGTTTTATCAAAATTTTATTAAATTTTAATTATTTAATTAGTGGTAAACCAGTCAAGATGTTTATGACTTCTTTGTCCCTGGTCGCCGGGTGCCTAGTTTACTTAGTCCGAAAGTTGGTTTCCCACAAGGACTGGAAGATTCTTGTCAACATCCACAGAATGCATCGTCCAAGGAATCTTCGTGAACTAGAACAAAAAGGGGTTTAAGTTGCATTATGTGATCTTTGTGATTAAAATTTAATTGATCATTGAGTTAATTTATCGATTTTAGGTTTGAAATGTTTTAGTTTATTTATATCTTGTTGTCGGATTTTAAGTGTTTTATTTTAGTTATTTTTGTTCATTTGTTATTACTTATGTGAAGTTGACGACGTTGAAGCTGACTTAACTTCAAAACCATGCTTTAAATCCTTATTGCATTTGGTTTGATTTAAGTTTAAGTTTTAATATGTTTTATATAAATTTTACCCCTCCCAATGTGTTTTATTTTATTTCTAAATTGTTTGTTCAAGTTGAGGGGTTT
This sequence comes from Phalaenopsis equestris, assembly GCF_001263595.1. Classification (NCBI taxonomy): domain Eukaryota; kingdom Viridiplantae; phylum Streptophyta; class Magnoliopsida; order Asparagales; family Orchidaceae; genus Phalaenopsis; species Phalaenopsis equestris. Next base: position 143,593 of record NW_018165755.1, on the reverse strand, counting down.
AGGTTTAACTTAAGTTTAAGGTTATACCTAAAAAGTTCTTCTATATTCAAACTATGGGTTAGGTTCTAACCTAAGGTTTAAGGTAGGTTTAGCTTAAGATTAAGCTGTGACTTAGGTTTGTTTTAGCTAAAGATTAGGGTTGGATTATGGTTAACTAACATAAGGATTAGGTTAACTAATTCTATTGGTTTAGGGTTAACTAACCTAATGTTTAGGTTAGCTAATCCTATTTGTTTAGGGTTAACTAGCATAATGTTTAGGCTTAGCTAATCCTATGAATTAGGGTTAACTAACCTAATGTTTAGGTCAACTAATCCTATTGGTTTAAGGTTAACTAATCTAATGTTTAGGATTAGCTAATCCTATGGATTAGGGTTAACTAACCTAATTTTTAGGCTAACTAATCCTATTGGTTTAGGGTTAACTAACCTAGGGTTTATGTTAACTAATCCTAGTTGTTTAGGGTTAACTAATCTATGGTTTATGTTAACTAATCCTATTAGTTTAGGGTTAACTAACATAATATTTAAGCTTAGCTAATTCTATGGATCAGGGTTAACTAACATAATGTTTAAGCTTAGCTAATCCTATGGATTATGGTTAACTAACATAAGGTTTAGGTTAACTAATCCTATTAATTTAGGGTTAACTAACTTAATGTTTAGGTTAACTAATCCTATTGGTTTAGGGTTATCTAATATAAGGTTTAGGTTAATTAATCTTATTGGTTTAGGGTTAACTAACATAAGGTTTAAGTTAACTAATCTTATTAATTTAGAGTTAACTAACCTAAGGTTTATGTTAACTAATCATATTAGTTTAGGGTTAACTAACCTAATATTTATGCTAATTAATCCTGTTGGTTTAAGGTTAACTAACATAGGGTTTAGGTTAACTAATCCCATTGGTTTAGGGTTAACTAACCTAAGATTTATGTTAACTAATCTAATTAGTTTAGGGTTAACTAACCTAATGTTTAGGCTTAGCTAATTCTATGGATTAGGGTTAACTAACCTAATGTTTAGGCTTAGCTAATCCTATAGATTATGGTAAACTAATCTAAGTTTTAAGTTAACTAATTCTATTAGTTTAGGGTTAACTAACATAATGTTTAGGTTAACTAATCATATTAACTAATCATATTGTTTAGGGTTAACTAACCTAAGGTTTAGACTTTAGTTAATGTAACCTCGAACTTAGCTAACCGAGTATACCAAGTTTTGAGTTTAAATTGGGTTCACCCTAAGGGGATGAATTCATACCAGTCTCACTAATGCTAGGAGACCAACATGAACCCTAAAAAGGCTAGACTATGTTTAATTTGAGTTCGGGTTAGACTAACCTAACATAACTCAAACCTACTTCAAACCCTTAACCTAACTCAAACCTACTCCTCTAATTAGTGAATTATGATTATTAAAATGATTTTAAATATGATTTTAAGGTTTTCAAGATCTGTTCAAAATCAAAGAATAAAATCAAGGGGAATTTGAAATTTCACATTTCTTATTTTTCTTAATTATTTAAATAACCCGTTTCATTTAAAAAAATCTCTCTATAGAGGATTCAAAATCACTTGAAAAAATCCGAGAAGGTTGTTTCCAAGCCACTTAGGGCCTGTTTGGCGCAGCTGCAGATTCTCAGCTTTTCAGCTGCAGCTGCGCCGCAC
>NW_018165755.1:139970-141769 GCF_001263595.1 Phalaenopsis equestris | reverse complement strand
TATAAATATGGGCTTAATATACATCAAGTTTATAAAAAATATTATTTCTTTACTTAATTAAATGAACTAAATAGTTTTCAACATTCATTTTATACATTTAAAAAAAAAAAAATGTAATTTTGAGCACAAATAAGTTTAAAATTTTTCTTCATCTATATATCAAAGTATATGAATATTAATTCATCTCTACAAATAAAAATTTACAAACATATTTTATAAGCATAAAATGTAAAATACATATATGCACCTAAGAAGTCGTTCTTTCTTACATAAAGACGTAGGAACTCATACAGTTTCGTACATCCAAAATAGCACAGAGTATAGAAATGCCACTCAACCACTGGCTAGGAGAATCATAATGAAAAAAAACTGTAAAAGGACGACCACGACGAGTAGCATAATGATAGTGTTATTTCGAACAATGACACGTTGTAGCTCCCGTGTCTGCCCCTCGTCGTCTGGAACTCGCAAATCACTACCACCGTCATCTTGTGCATCAGAGAAACTGTCCGCCCATCGAAAAAATCTGCATTGATCGGCAATGCTTCGGGGGCATGTATAAAACTTCCGACCGTAGCTATGTGCCTGCCGTGAGGTCAAAAGTATGGTTTGCAGACCACAATGACAAAGCTTTCGTCGGGGGGTAGCAGATATCCTGGAAGTCATTTTATCCTGAAAAACAATGCAGTATAAAACATAATTATTACCATATTAGGTAATGAAAAAGGCTATCATCAAAATTGAAATATATAGACCGAAATAAAAACGCAAACCCCTTCAGAAATTGTGTTTACAGCAGATCTGAATCGAAGTAATCAGTCTCCAACTAATGAGGCAGTAATCTCCTCACGAAGGGCTTTCATTTCACTCGCATTTTCTCCATCTTTCGTGCAAATTGAAGCATTGTCGTTCTCCTCTGTTGATAGAGATTGACCAATGCGGTATTCATAGGTTTCGACAGGTACTTCGTCATTATTGACCTCAACATGCTCGAAGTCAACATCAGCTCGAGTTGGATGCCGTCGAATATAGTTAGTGAGGGCCATAGTGGCTAACACTACCTGCACCTGTTTTGGAAATGGATAAGGTGGCATATCTCGTAGTATTACCCATTTTTTCTTCCAAACTCCAAAAGTCCTCTCAATAACGCCTCGTAAGGATGAATGTCTTCTATTAAAGATTTCTTTTCTGTTTCTCGTACGATTGCTGGCTCTCTGAAAATCTGGAAGATGATACCTTGTGTCAGGATAGGGTTTAAGGTACCCCCTCTGCATTGGGTAGCCAGCATCGACCAAATAGTACTTCCCTGAAAAATTAAAAACTTTAGGGGAGCACACAAAAAATTAATCTACTCGTATTAGTAAGGTACTAACCCTGTGGTGGGTGAGGAAAATTGTACTCCGGATTTCTCGTTGCAATTTTGAAGATTCTACTATCATGTGCGCTGCCCTCCCATCCAGCCATTGCAAATGTGAAACACATGTTGAAATCACAAACTTCCATGATATTTTGAGTTGTGCTCCTGGAACGGTCGATAAATGCAACTTTCTCGTTTTCCGGTACCCTGGCATGAACATGCGTTCCATCGATTGCGCCGATGCAACCCTTCAAAAATAAAGTTAAATCATTTCAATATGCAACACATTAATACTGATTTAAATTATGAACGTGTACCTTGAAATGTGGCATGTATCGGGCATCGTTGCGAATCTGTGCTGGCGTTCTGGCAAACGTTGGATCTTCGGGTTTTATTATAGCTTGCGCTAAACTGACGAGGGAAGTCAATCCCACTGAGAAGT
>NW_018165755.1:137211-138185 GCF_001263595.1 Phalaenopsis equestris | reverse complement strand
TATTAGGGGGGGGGGGGGTGGGGGGGGGGGGAGAGAGAGTTTGTGTGTGTGTTGAAAAGGAAGCATGCTTGAGTAATATGATAAATATATATGTTATATCAATTGCTGCATTTCGACGTCGACGTCGGACTTCCTTTTGGTCCATGATGGTATGAACTATATTTTATACTTTGAAACACAGTTAAGCTCATATATGGAATAAGAGAAACAAACATATGAACTTTAATTGGAAAAAAATGACTTAACAATCGTTTGGAATGAAATTCAAATCAGTTTGATAAAAAAAAAAGAACAACCACAAATGAAAAAGTGTACTAACAGGAATATCATAGATGAAAGAAAGTGCAACACTCTAGTTTCCAAATAATAAACAAAGACAATGTGAACTACTGAGGAACTAAACTTCACAGGTCACGACGGTTATAATAATAGAGTATGTATTCCAATCGTCACTCTTTGCTCAGTGCTGTGAAGAAGTCTCGGTGGAGGGAATCACGAAAGAGGTCTACTGCAAAGTAGAAAAGATCACGATCCCCTGTAAATTCTGGATCTTCCTCAAGAAGACTAATGACCTCATGAACCGAGGTTTTTTGAACTCTGTGAGGGGCATCGTTAGATGAGTCGACTAGGTATGAGAGCTGCTCCCTCATAGATGCAGGTCCACTCTTTCTCTTACGTTCGTTCCGGCGGCGCTTCGCACGGTTGGTGGATTGAATTTCAGGTGGCTCAACACTGCGGAATTCTGCAGAATCATTTGACAATTCAACGGCCACATTCTCGGGGGTTGTTTCGAAAATTGTTTGACTCGGGGCAGCTGAATATTTCCCTGTAGCGACCACCCCACCAAACATCGTCTGGAACTTGCCCTCCAATTCTGGTTCAATCCCAGCCAATTTGAACTTCTTCGCCGCAGGAACTATCTGCAAAAGACCAGTATATGGTTATTAGAAATAAAAATTAGAGCTTCTTAAAAT
>NW_018165755.1:132976-136510 GCF_001263595.1 Phalaenopsis equestris | reverse complement strand
GACTCATTTGTTGTACACACAAGCACAACTTACATCATATAAACAATATATAACATGCAAGTTCTCATTACTTCTCTCCCTTAGTGCAGCCACAATCTTCTCACACCCAACTACAATAACAATCAACAGCCGGAAAAGAACAGAAATCCGGAGCATAGGAGTATCTTGCGATGGAAGGCATGCATTGCAAGCAAGCAAACCGAAATTAGTAGAAACAGCCAAGCAGAAACAACAAAGCCACATATTTTCTTTAAATTAGTAGGCGTCGGTTTAAGCATGTGTGAGTTTTTATTTTATTATGTATATATATATATTAAGGGAGAGAGGCGTGAGGGGGGGGGGAGAGAGAGTTTGTGTGTGTGTTGAAAAGGAAGCATGCTTGAGTAATATGATAAATATATATGTTATATCATTGAAAAGGTATATATATATATATATTATATCGTTGTATTTAATGAGACGTGCATGAGTGAGAGATGATGGATAAGCTGAGCAATGCATGCGTGAGAATTTATTTTAATTATTTTTATATAATAATAATATTATTATTATTATTTAAATCTCTCCGCGCATTTTTCATCGAATGCGTTATCGCGGTAAAATGAACGTCCTACCGAGGTGAAATCAACGTTCTGGACATGCTCGCGCGGTCCATTTCATCATCCGGGGTCGTTCAGACCACTTTTTCTGCGATTGAGTCAAAAAATGCGTCAAATTTAATTTTCGTCGAATTTTTTGTTTGCGATCGACCTTTTTGGAAATTAATCACAGACCATTTAAATTGATTTGAATTCATTTGAAATTAGATCTAGACATGTTGAATTTGAAATTGAGGTATTTGATTAGTCATGAAACTTAATTTGACGATTTTCGTCAAAGTAAGTGAATTTGGTCAAATTCGATCGAATGGATGGTCAAGAATTGATTTTACGGGTGTTTGAGATGATTTTGAAAGATTTGAGAATTTTTGGTTCATGAGTGGCAATTTGGTAATTTTGGCCGACTTTGGTCAAAGTGGTCAAAAGGTTGACTTAAAGGCTCGAGGTGATTCACGAAAAAATTTGGAGTCAAACGATAGTGTTTGGGGTCATTTTCGATTAATGTTATTATCCTCAAAATATTTTTTAAGTATTCGTTATTTTAATGTCGAAGTGTCAAAAAGTTATCTGGAAGTATAACAATATTACTTTAAAAATTCTCAGGAAAACATAAAGAATGATTTGTGCGATTTTTATGACTTATCAGTGACTTTGGGAGATTTTGAAAATTTGATATTTTGGAGGTTTAGGGGCATTTTGGTAAGTTTTGAGAAAATTGTGTATTTTTGCATTTTTTGAGTTTTAAATGGTCTAAATGATAATATCAAATGGTTTGAAGTGGATTTTTTGATTTAATGACAGTTTTGAGAAATTTAAAAAAATTAGAATATTAAAGTAGAGCATTTTAGGGGAAACTGGGTAGGTTCAAATAATTTTGGTCAGCCTCATGAGTGTAATGATTGCAATATTGTGATATAAAAATGCAATGTTTATGATGATCATGGTGATTATAAATGATGATGTAATGTATTGAAGTACAAAAAATGTGTAGAGCAGTGCACGACTTTCTTATGGTCCAAAGGTACTAAAGGAATTCTCATCAGGGTTCCCTTATGTAATATCTAATCTTTTTATTAAAGATTATTGATCACATATAGAACCAACATAAAGAATAAAAATTTGGTTGAAATGTCTAAGGAGAAGGTGAGTACCATTTCTAAGGCTAGATCCTAGAAGGTGCTATCCGCTGGGGATGAGCAAGAAGAAAAGGGGGTGCATTAAGCTATGCGTCAAAAATATCCTTCTCGCTCATCCCCAACGGATAGCTCCTATTTCCCTAGTGAGTCTTCACTAAGCTACCCATGGTGGATACTAACGCAGTTTTCCCTTACTGAGTTATATACTCTTAAGGGAAAATTAACTTCAACCTTTCTCGATTGGTTTGTTGATTGCCCCGGTCAACGACTATACGCGTTGTTTGCTTATTTAGCACACCACACCTATTGGGGGTCCATTTGTTGACCTCACTTTTGGGTGAGGGTTTTAAGTGTTTCTGTAAGTGACAACGAGGATCTAGCCTTAGAACTTTCCTAATGATTATCTTAGCATCTTAGAAATGATACCTACTTTTTCCTCAGACATTTCAACCAAATCTCTGTTCTCTATGTTGGTTTTATATGTGATCAATAATATTTAATACAAAGATTATATATTACATAACAGAACTCTAATGAAAATTTCTATAGGACCTTTAGACCATAGGAAAGTCTTGCACTGCCCTACAACTTTTTTGGACTTCAATATATTTCATCATCATTTATAATTATCATGATCATCATAAATATTGCATTTTCATATCACAATTTGTAATCATTACACTCATGAGGCTGACCAAAATTATTTGAACCCAGTTTTCTTTAAAATACCTCACTTGAATATTCTAATTTTTTCAAATTTCTCAAAACTGTTATTGAATCACAAAATCCACTTTAAACATTTTGATTTATCATTTGGACCATTTGAAACAAAAAAAAATTGCAAAAATACCTAATTTTCTCAAAAATTACCAAAATGCCCCTAGACCCCCAAAATATCAAATTTTCCAAAATCTCTCAAAGTCACTCATAAGTCCTAAAAAAATCACCAAATCATTCTTTATGTTTTCCTGATAAATTTCAATATAATATTGTCATACTTCCACATAACTTTTTGATACTTCGACACCAAAATAACGAATACTTAAAAAATACTTTGGGGATCATAAAACCTTTCACATTGATCGAAAATGACCCCGAACACTGTCGTTTGACTCCAAATTTCTTCTTGAATCACCTCGAGCTTTAAGTCAATATTTTGACCACTTTGACCAAAGTCGGCCAAAATTACCAAAATGCCACTCATGGACAAAAAATTCTCAAATCCTCCAAAATCATCTCAAACACCCTTAAAATCAATTCTTGATCAACTATTGGGTCGAATTTGACCAAATTCACTCACTTTGACAAAAATCGTCAAATTGAGTTTCATGGCTAATCAAATACCTCAATTTCAAATTCAACATGTTTAGATACAATTTCAAATGAATTCAAATCAATTTAATTGACCCGTGATCAATTTCAAAAACGGTCGATCGCAAACAAAAAATTCGACAAAAATTAAGTTTGCCGCATTTTTTGACTCGATCGCAGAAAAAGTTGTTTGAACGACCCCATATTAAGAAATGGACCATGTGAGCGTGTCCGGAATGTTGATTTCACCTAGGGAGGTCGTTCATTTTACTGCGATGATGAGTTCGACGAAAAATGCGCGAAAAGATTTAAATAATAATAATAATAATTTGATTATTATATAAAAAATAAAAAAAAATTAAAATAAATCCTGACGCATGCATTGGTCAGCTTATCCATCATCTCTCACTCATGCACGCCTAACTAAATGCAGCGATATATATATATATATATATATATATATATATATATATATATATATATATATA
>NW_018165755.1:122848-132817 GCF_001263595.1 Phalaenopsis equestris | reverse complement strand
TATATATATATATAATAATAATAATAATAATAAAATAAAAACTCATACACTTAAATCCATGCATACCCCTCACGCCTCTCTCTTTCTCGACTGAAGATAATAATAATAAAAAAAAAATCATTTATCACGCCTCCCCTTTATGACTATAAATGTGGCGAGAATGAAAGAAGAAAAAAAGGGAAGAAGAGAAGAGTAGGAAGAGAGGATATACTCAATTTTTCATAGAGCTATCAAACCCATTTGCACCCTTGAGCAAAGTTGTGCTCCTTGATCTGAGGAACAGAACCAGCCCCATCGCAGTCGCCGGAAACCACTGCCGCCACCGAAAAACCCGTTTGAAGCTCACGGCTACATTGCAATTTTGCACAGAAAATAATTTTAAAACTCGCACAAATTGTTATATTAGGCTCGTTAGGCTATTAGGAGACCAAACCAACCATTTTTCATATTTATCCCGGCTGTTAGCACCTCCTCCAAGCGAACTCGAGTCGACGAACTTCCAATCCGACGTAAAAATTACGTCAAATCAACGCCGCAAGGACTTTGATATGCTCAAAGAGGCATACTTATTCAAAAATAATTGAGAACAAACCTTTTAGGCTCATGCATATCTCTTAAATTGAAACGATAATCCCGAACTTCTCTCCCTTCTAGATTGAAAAATAGATCACAAAACATTCAAGGATCTGTATGGATGTGATCTACTATTCGAACTTAACAAAACGAGTCTAAGAACGCTTAACAAAACGAGTCTAAGAACGCGAAATTTCGTTTAGAATCGGCGGAGAACGGACTCTGAGAAGTTTCAACTGTCGGTTCTCCTTTACAGGTTTCGGCGTCGCGTAAGGAGGAAGACACTGTAGCAAATTTCGTTTTATTATTATTATTATTATTATTTTATTCAAGAAAATTGAATTTAACTTCAAAATTGCATGATTTTTTGTAGAAAACTCCAAAATATAAACCAAAAGATGCTATTAACTTAGAAAAATGACTTTTGTAGCGAAATTTCTTTTTTTTAAGTGAAACCGATCATTTTAAATAATTAAAAAAAAAGAAATGTGAAATTTTCAAATCCCTATTTATTTTATTCTTTGACTTTAAACAGATTTTGGAAACATTAAAATTATATTTAAAACCATTTTAATAATCATAATTTATTAATTAGGAGAGTAGGTTTGAGTTAGGTTATGTTAGCCTAAGTAGAGCTCGAACTAAACCTAGTCTAGCCTATTTAAGGTTCATGTCGGTCTCCTAACATTAGTGAGACTGATCTGAATTCATCCCCATGGATCAACCCAATTTAAACCCAATATTTGGTTAGTCAACTTAGGGGTTACATTAGTTAGCCACAAAATCAATAGGATTAGCTAAGCCTAAACCTTAGGTTAGTAAACCAATATGATTAGTTAACCTGAACATTTGGTTAATTAACCCTGAACCTCATGTTAGTTAATCTTAAATCAATAGGATTGGTTAAGCTAAACCTTAGGTTAGTTAAACCTAAACCAATATAATTAGTTAACCTAAACATTATGTTAGTTAACCCTAAACTAATAGGATTAGTTAACCCAAATCTTAGGTTAGTCAATCCTAAACCAATATGATTAGTTAACCTAAACATTAGGCTAGTCAACCCTAAACCAATAAGATTAATTGACCTAAACCTTAGGTTAGTTAACCATAAACCAATAGGATTAGTTAACATAAACCTTAGGTTAGTTAACTTTAATCCATAAGATTAGACAAGCCTAAACTTTAGGTTAGTTAACCATAAACCGATATGATTAATTAACCTAAACTTTAGGTTAGTTAACCCTAATCCATGAGATTATTTAACTTAAACCTTAGGTTAGTTAACCTCAAATCAATATGATTAGTTAATATAAATCTTAGATTAGTTAATCCCAAACTAATAGAATTAATTAATCTTAACCTTAGGTTAGTTAACCTTAAACCAATAGGATTAGTTAACCAAAACTTTAGGCTAGTTAACCCTAATTCAACCCTAATATTTAAGTAAAACAAACCTGAATTATAGCTTAGTCTTAAGCTAAACCTACCCTAAACCTTAGAACCTTACCCATAAGTTAAACATATGAGAACCTTTTAGGTATAACCTTAAACCTAAGTTAAACATAAACCTCTTAACTTGAACATCAATTAAGAAATAAAATAAAGCACATTGGGAGGGTTAAAATTTACATAAAAGATATTAAAACTTAAACTTAAACAAAACCAAATGCAACAAGGCTTTAAAGCATGGATTTGATGTTAAATCAGGTTCGAAGTCGTCAACTTCACATAAGTAATAACAAGTGAACAAAAATAACTAAAATAAAACACTTAAAATCCGACAACAAAATGTAAACAACCTAAAACATTTCAACCTTAGAATCGATAAAGTAACTCAAAGATAAATTAAATCATAATCACAAAGATCACATAACACAACTTAAACCCCTTTTTGTTCTAGTTCACGGAGATTCCTTAGACGATGCATTCTGTAGATGTTGACAAGAATCTTTCAGTCCTGGTGCGAACCACCTTTTGGACTAAGTAAATTAGTGCATCGGACAACCTGGGACGACGGAGCCATCTTTTGGACTAAGTAAATTAGTGCATCGGACAACCTGGGACGACGGAGCCATAGACATCTTGGCCGGGTTACCACTAATTAAATAATTAAAATTTATAAAAATTTGATAAAACATTGTTTCTTTTGTTCTGTTTATTGCTTTATGTATCTCAATACATGTTATTTTACTGTTTTTATTAAACATAAAATGCATGTGTTAAGGACAAATAATGAAAGAATAAAAGTTGTTTAGATTAAAGAAAACCTAAAAATCATAACATTAGAGAATTACTTAGCTTAAGTGAACTTGGCTTTGGCCTAGGTTTGAACTATACCTCACTAGGTTTGAACTATACCTACTTGGCTTTGGCCTAGGTTTGAACTATACCTCAACTACCCTTTAATTAATTCACTATAAAATTATCAAAACAAATAAAACTTTTAATAATAAGATTTGAGGATCTGAAGGCTTGAAGACCTGAAAACATTTCAGTATGGAACTTGGAGCAAACTTCTTGGGCAGCTCGTTCAAGACCATTTCTTTAGCTTAATAACAATCCTTAGGATTTCAAGACTATCTTTTATGACATAAAACCTCTCTTTTTTTAGGCTCCTGCATAGTCTTGATATGCAACATGTCCTAACTTGTTTTAGGATTTTAAGGTAGTCACTCGACGTAAAATCTCCTATATTTCTATAATTCTTTGTGTAAATCATCATTACACAAATCTAAGCCCTAATTAATAAAATTGACAAGAGTTAAATTAATATCGTCCTAAATCGAGCTAAACATTAGGATAGTTTGGGGGAGATAGTTTGACCTATTTTGGATCTTTAATCTCCTCTACTTTTCTTTCTTTGATTCTTAAAATAAAATCTTTCACCTTTTCTTAAAATAAAACCTTTGATTCTTCAAATAAAATCTTTCACCTTTGAACAAATCCCTATTGGAAATTTCACAATCATGTTCGTTGAAAACCCTTCCTTTTGAATTCATGAAAATAAAAGATTTCTGATTTTTATCGAAACTTTTCTTAGGTGACATGTTCGCTTAAGATGTAATTAACTATAGGGGATTGCTTTTATAGGGAACTTAAAAGAACCCAGACTTAAAATAAACACTATTTGACTTCCATATCGAATAGGGGAATCTGTCGGTCATCATGCAAACTTGCAGATCAAACGGAAGCCATTTATTTCTATAGTTTATTTAATGAAGCTTATTATCAAGTAGTGTATTATCTTTCAGGGTGGTACATTACTCGTGGTTAGCTCGATTATCCAAACTGTAGGAATCAATGAGATCAGTTTGACCCCATTTTCTTCAAATTAAAATACTTAATTTCTAAACACTGTATTACGCTAAATTAAACCGCACCCAACCGTATGGCGACCGACATATTCTGTGTTTGATCTGCAAGAAGGATACCATCAGTGAAATGCATGCACCGATGTACATCCTTCTATAAATGTCCAATAGGAGCATTTATAACTAAAGCAAAAATATATGAGCTTAAAGCCGATCTCTGATGAATCCAACTGAAATAGAAAAAATATTTGGTCAATCCTCCTTCTGTTTGAACACAAGTAACAGCTCTAACATACATATCTTTAATGACTTGTATATAATTCATATCAACACCTTTCTTATCTAGAACTCTCCAAAGGATATCTCTCGGAACCTTATCGTAAGATTTCTCATAATCTGTTGGATTTTTGTCGGACATGTATACTATGGAAGTTATACATTTATTGAGGCTTGATGGAAGCTATACATTTATCGAGAGCCTCTCTAAAGGATATCTCTTTTGTGCATGATCAAACCACAAGAGTATATTTTTCACCATCATATATTCATATTGTGCTACTCCCACCATATCTCTAATATAATAAATTTTCAATCTATATTATTTGTTTTTTCACAATTTCATCTTAGCATTCTCAATTTGCCTTACTAGACACAATAACATTACTGGGATTTTAAAATCTTTGGTTACTTAACTAAGATTTTACTTGTACTCATTGCACCCTCATATATGACCTTATTAATTTTAGTATACCGTCGAAAGTGGTTTCTTCTCAATCCGTTATTGTTTAGTTCTTTGTTACTCGATCATATAATCATATGGTTAGCAAAAATCATATTTTGATAATTTATTTTCTAATAGTATTTTCTCATTGATAGTGAGATAAGTGGTTTTCCAACTGAAAAAAAAAGTGGGTTTCCAACAAGCCATAAACCTAAACCAACCAACAAAATCTGGCACAAGGAACAAGGTAGCTTCGAGGCTAGCAGATTGGGCCTGAGAGTCGGTTCATAGCTTCATTCAGCCCACTTTAGGCTATAATATCATTTAAACTTTGTTTTTTTATTTCTTTTCTTGAAAATTATAGGCTTATGAATATTTTATTCCTTGAATTTAGGAAAGTTGATTTTAAACTTTTTGTATTTTGAGGGGATATTCTCTCCTAGTTCTTTGTTACTCGATCATATAATCATATGGTTAGCAAAAATCATATTTTGATAATTTATTTTCTAATAGTATTTTCTCATTGATAGTGAGATAAGTGGTTTTCCAACTGAAAAAAAAAGTGGGTTTCCAACAAGCCATAAACCTAAACCAACCAACAAAATCTGGCACAAGGAACAAGGTAGCTTCGAGGCTAGCAGATTGGGCCTGAGAGTCGGTTCATAGCTTCATTCAGCCCACTTTAGGCTATAATATCATTTAAACTTTGTTTTTTTATTTCTTTTCTTGAATATTATAGGCTTATGAATATTTTATTCCTTGAATTTAGGAAAGTTGATTTTAAACTTTTTGTATTTTGCGGGGATATTCTCTCCTCTATTTTTTGAATCAGTTAGAATTTTAGATAAATTAGGGTTATTTGATGCAATGAAAATAATATTTCAAATGCGGGCATTCACTTTATTTCTTTCTATCTCTCACTCCCCATTTGACGTGTTTAACGGAATCTGGAAGCTAGCAGGCTTCACTACGTCTCCCTCAGTTTTCTTCATAAAATAGAATGCCGGGCTAAGGAAAATTGCCAATCAGCCTAAATTCGGATGATCTTAGTTGAAAACAGTGAATTTATTGTCCGGACAAGAAGCTGTTATTGTCGAAGAGAAATACAATAGAGTGAAGAAGAAGAGAAGAAATAATCCATGAGGTTGTCTATTATTCCCTCATACACTTGTTTCCTAGACTATAGGTTCATTTAACGAATCCTTGGTTGATTCCTTTGGATCAGATAATATTACTTTTTGGTGAAGTTGTTGACCTAAAACCAATTTTATTATTGATTCACTATATTTATCACAATTATTCTTGTACTCCTAATTCTCAAATATTGATTAACAAGTAATCATTAGTATTTAGTTATATGAATAAATCTTGAAGTAACTAGTATGATCACATTTAGAGAGAAGCGGCTGAAATTTTCATTTAGGTGAAAGCTAATTGTTAAACTAACCTCATTCTTTGTTTTGGCCTTTTGCATTATATTTATGTTCTCCTAACTTCAGAATTATTTATAATGCAATGCAGGCTACTATGGAGTTTTTCAAGAAGTTTACAGAATCTATCAGCAGTGAGCTTCAGTTTGTCATTGATGAAATATCTAGTGAAGACACATCATCTGCTGGAGTTACCTGGCATCTCGGTATGTTATGCTGTCAATTATTTTCCTTCCATTTTTATATGGTTAACGTATTTCAATCATGGATTAGTTAGTGCCAAAACAGTTCCCTAACTGTTTACATGGGCCTATTTTAGTTCCAGGGCTTATAAAAGTGTTAAATTAGTCCTCTAACTCTTTAAATTGGGGCTGAAATAGTTTTTTATACATATTATTTTAACCCATTTTAAAGGAGTCTGGGACTAATTTGAGACTTGTATTAACCTTGGGACTAAAGTTATCCCGTTTTAATAGTTGGGGGACTATTTTGACACTTTTCTCATCATTAATTTCTGAACTAAAAATAGTCACTACTACAGAATGGAGGGGAAGGCCGTTTCCATTCAGCAAGGGATGCAGCTTCTATCGTTTGGAGCAATCAGAAGGCACCCGAAAGATTATGTATGCTTTCTTGTCCACAAAATTTAGTATAGCTTCAAAATCAAGTTGCAAATACCGTTTCTACTTCTATCTGTTACTGCAATAAACATATATGAATGTGCTTAAAATTGACATGGGGGATAATTAGTTGTTTGATTAACGAAAAATTGATTATTTTTAGAAGCTATTTTTTTAGAATTTATTTCTATTTATTTTATTACCTTTTCAGCTAATCTTTTTATATGTATTTCCTAGTTTATGCATTTCATTTTTATCTTTTAGGTGCTATTAGGAAATATTTGGGTATCATATCTTTCCTTTTCTATATCCCTTATAACATATATTTATACATTTTTTACTGCTCAATAATATCCTACACAATTCCCAAAATTCTACATTGTATCAGAGCCAAAGATCTAACCTTAGCTGCCACCGGAACATCTCCCTAGCCGTCGGCTCTTCCTACAAGATTGCCTGCAGATTATTTCGACTGCCATCTCTTCTCCCTTCAGTGGGATTCCCTGTAGTTTGGTCTACCAGATCTACTGTTTATTTCCTGCAACTTATTTTTTACAGTTCATTTCTACTGCCCCGCTCCGTTTCCCATCAGGCAAGACTTAAAAAAAGCTGTTGATTTCAGCTGGCCCTTCTCATGTCAGCGGGATTTCCTGCAGTTGGTTCTGCTAGTTCTGTTGATTATTTCTGCCGCGCTGCCTAGATCTCAACCAATTTCCTGGAATTTCCCTTAAGGTTATGCTAGTGCTCCTTCCTGTTGTTCTTTCTAGGAATCCTAGCCGACGAGCCTCCCTCCACTGCCATCTACATCTTCGACCATATCTCCAGCCAGGACTACTGACTACAACGCCACTGGCAACCTGATCCTTCCCTAGAGGATTTTTCGTCGTCAGCTCTTTCTCCTGCAGCTGGTTCCCACTCGGAACATCCCAGAATCACCAGGCTCCATTAAGAGTCGGATGGAGCACTTGATCAAACTTCTTGGATCTAGTCAGTTCTCTTTTGGCCCGTTGACCTCCCATATTCGTCAATGTAACATTCTGATGACACTCACTATTTTTGCTTCGTCTAGTTCATGGATTTTATTGATTCAGGGCCACAGACTATGTGACTAGATGTTCTCAAGCCTTCTCGACATATTCTCTGTGCTTTGGGAGAGATACCATTAAAATTGCTGACAGCTCCAATAATTTCATTGCAAGTAAATGGTCTTTTGTTCTTACAACAGACTTGACTTTAGAATTTGTGTTACATGTACCTTCGTTAAAGTGTAACCTCTTATCAATCAGTATGTTGACATATGACATTGATTGTGTTGCTCATTTTTCTCTTGATGTTTATGTCTTTCAGGATTGTTGTTCGGGAAGGATGGTTATAACTGCTAACCAGGTGGTCGGGCTTTACTTTTTCCGAGGGAAAAACAGTTTTGACGAGGTCATTCCATCCAGTAGTAGTAGTCATTCTCAATTCACTGAATGTCCTATTATGATTTTACATTGTCGTTTGGGTTATCCCAATTTTTATTATTTAAAACAATTGTATCTTTAATATTTACTAATAATGTGAGATTTATCAGTTAGCTAAACATTATCCAGTACCATATCCACCGCAGTCTTACACTCCAGCTTCTTTTTCACTGATTCATAGTAATGCTTGGGGACCCTCTCAAATGCTTAGTTACTCCAATAAACAATTGTTATTTACCTTGATTGATGATCACACTCGAATGATGTGGGTCTATATCTTAAAAGACTAATACGAATCTGCTGTCACCTTAAAAAATTTTCATTCCTTCATTTGACCCAATTCAAAACTTCAATTCAAGTTCTTTGGACTGACAACAATCGTGGATTTCTTACCTCTATATTAGAGAATTTTTTTGGTAAGGGTATCCTCCAACACAATTTCTGTACGGATACTCAACAAAATAGGATAGTAGAACAAAAAAAACTGACGGCTTCTCGAAGTTGCATGTTTCATTATGTTTCAATCGAATGTCCCAAAATGGTTTTGGAATGATGTCACACTTATCGTCACATATCTCATCAATAGAGTCCCCCAAAAAATTGACAAATTCTGGACCCCATTAGCAGTCTTGAGGTCCTGCTTTTCTACCAATTGGTTCTTCTCCACTTTACACTCCAAAATATTTGGGCGCATGACATTTGTTTGAAACGCCACCCCAACTTGTTGTAAACTTGATCTCTGTTCAATCAAGTGTCTTCCTTATATATTCTGCCACTTAAAAGAGCTATTGGTGCCTCGATTCGAGTACAAATAAACTCTATGTGAGTGTCGATTTCTATTTCTTTAAAAGTATTCCCTACTTCCCCAATAATGCCTCAAGTGAGGGGGAGCTAGATTTTTGGGACTGTACTCCTTTCTAGACTTTGTTGAATATGCCTCCTACTCCTCCAACCACTGTTCTTGAGAAATTATCTATCCCACTGGATCCACCATCCATCAGACCAATATCTCCTCCACCCACTTTTCGTGTCTATACTCGGCGCATTGAACCCTCGGTTGAGGCTCGTCCCAATAATTCTACTCCTGAGCCTGCTACCTCTTTGCAGGACTTAGAATCTGCACCCGCCGACATCCCCGACACTACACTTGGAGAGATTACTTCTGCTCGGAATGAGGAAGTGAGTTGTATCATTGATGTACGCAATCAGGCTTGCTCTCTTTATTCCATGACAAAATATGTCTCATTTCACAGCTTGTCACCCACCTACAAAGCATTTGACTTCCTTGACTTATCATCGTCATCCATCCACTATTGATGTAGCATTGGCGGACCCTTCCTGGAATGTTGCAGTAATGGATGAGATGAATGCTCTTCGACGAAATCATACATGGGATGTTGTTGATTTTCCTCGAGGAAAAAAGCAGTTGGTTGCCGGTGAATTTTTAGTATGAAATTTAACTATGATGGAAGCTTTGAACGAAACAAAACACGATTGATCTTTAAAGGCTACTCACAAATTTACAGCGTTAACTGCGAGACGTTTGCTCAGATTTGCTAACCTGAACACTATTTAAGTTCTGTTATCACTTGCTGTGAATTTGGATTGGTTCTTTCTCCAACTGGATGCCAAGAATGTCTTCCTTAACGACAATCTCACAGAGGAGGTGTACATATCTCTACCTATAGGCTTTGACTCTACTTCCAGGGGACAAGTGTGTCGATCGTGGAAGTCCCCCTATGGACTGAAGCAATTTCCTCGGCCGTGGTTCGACAAGCTCACACAGGTGGTAGTGGGCCATGGGCTCTCTCAGACCCAATCAAATCACATAATCTTTTTTCGGCATTC
>NW_018165755.1:100834-122819 GCF_001263595.1 Phalaenopsis equestris | reverse complement strand
CATTCCTTTAGTGGCGAAATTGTCATCGTTATCGTCTATGTTGATGATATTGTGCTCATTAGTAATGATATGTGAGCCTTAATCTCTTAAAGGCTTAAAGGCATCCTCACCACATTCTTTGAAATGAAGGACTTAAAGTCTCTCAGATACTTCTTAGGCATGAAGGTTGCCCAGTCATCTCAGGATATTTTCCTTTATGAGCGCAAATATCCAACCTTTTACTTTCCAAACCATTGAATGTTCCAATGATTCTCAATGAGAAATTGGCTGATGTTCCCAATGCTGTTTCTGTAAACAAAATACACTACCAGCGTCTTGTGGGGAAACTCATTTATCTCACCCATATACACCTCTATATTTGCCATGCGGTAGATATTGTAAGTCGGTTCATGCATGACCCCTATGAGCACCATCTCACAACTGTCCATCAGATGCTCCATCACTTAAAAGGCACACCGACTTAAGGTTTGTTATTCTCGTGCAACACCTCTCGTTTTATTACAGTTTATATTGACGCTGATGTGGCTGGGTCCGTTCATGATTAACGATTTACCTTGGAGTATTGCTCATTTGTGTGTGAAAATTTGGTCAATTGGAAAAGCAAGAAACAGTCGGCGGTTGCCTGAAGCGGTGCAGAAGCTGAGTTTCATTCTATGTTCCTGGGAATTTGTGAGTGCTCTGGTTACAGATCAAGCTCCGCGAATTACGTATGTCGGTCTCTGCTCTTTTACAACTGTTCTGTGATAGTATAGCCACAATTAATATTGCTCATAATCCGTTCCATCATGATTGCACCAAACATGTAGAGAGTGACTGTCACTTCATCAAGGAGAAGCTCAATTTCAGGGAGTTTGTGTAACATTTGTCCCATGCAGTGATCAACTAACAAATATCCTCACAAAAAATCTTCCTCAACCGCTGTTTGACTACTTCAAATAGAAGTTGTAACATGATTCACATCTATGTTTCAACTTAAGGGGGAACATTAGAGAAGTTATTTTATTAGAAGTTATTTCTATTTATTTTTTTTGTCTTTTTTATTATTTCATTCTATATATGTTTCCTAGTTTATGCCTTTTCTTTTTATCTTTTGGGTGCTATTAGGAAGGAACCCCTTGTATCATGTATTTATATCTTTTTTGCTGTTCAATAATGTTATCCTGCTCAATTCTTGAAATTTTACAATTATATATGATATGTATTAGTGAGCTTAGGACTCTTTTATTTGTTTTAAATGGTGAGGCATGTTATTGTTCACGAGTTTGGGTCTTTTAGACTACTATAGCTGTTCCTAACGTATCTTGTTCGGCATACATTTCTTTTTTGGGTTTTTTACATACATGAAACTTCAAATTATAAAAATTACACATTTGAAACTCAAAACTTTAATATTACTAAACAGGAACCCAAAACTATTCATTTTACCTCGTTGGAAATCTGTTTACCTCCGTGCGTTGCCTCCGTCTATCAATCTTCAACAAAACTCCAGCTGCTAGTTGGGAAGGCAACGACTTCAACTTTAGTATTACTAAATCCATCACAATCTTAACCTCCTTTCTCCCTATTTTACTTTATGCAGTTGTTGAAGTTGTCCGTGAGATAATGATGTAGTCGGAGAATGATAGATGACTAAAGCTTGAAAGATTTGAATTGAGGTGTTGGTTGTTGTTCAGGTGAGGGAGTTAGGGAATAGGGCCGTGCAAGCTTGAGAAGTGGCAGGGAGGTGTGGGTCGTGATAAGCCCCTGTGAGGAGACGAGGGCAATGTACACGAGGACTCTTTCAAAGCAGAGAAGGGCTGGGTGTGGTCTGGCGGGGAGAAACAGAGTTTGATTGTGGGGTTTTTTTGTCAATTGCAAAGGAAAGGTCTCGTGAGATCTCAAGTCGAGGAGGAGCATGGCGGTTGCGTGAGCTGTGCTGGAGTGGATCGCGCAAAGCAGTGGAAAAGGAGGAAGAAAGGGTACTGGGGCTGAGACTTCGACTCTGGCATTCCCGCCGTTTGAAACTTTGACAGTTTTGTTTTCCGCTTATGGATTGACGATTGAGGGAGGCAACACACGGAGGTAAACATAGTTTCAATGAGATAAAATGAATAGTTTTGGGTTCCTATTTCCTAATACTGAAGTTTTGAGTTCTAAATGTGTAATTTTTATAGTTTCGAGTTCCATGTATTGAAACAATACTTTTTTTTTTAATATCTTGTGCTGGTTTCCCTATGGCCTGAACTACTCAAATGTTGTGGTTTGATTATCCTGTTGGAAATGGTGGGCAACTGCTATCGTTCATAAATAATAAGCTGACTTTCATCGAGACTGCTTTTTCCCTTTAATTTACCTTGGAGACTGTACACAGTCGTTTTATGGGTGCATCTATATCGACTGTTGCTCATTATTCTGCCTAGGCCTATTACTCCCCATTTCTCGCTCTTTGAACCTGCGTAACGTATTCTTTTCCTTGATATCTGATTATATGCCTATGAAAATCTTAAACTAGGTTTAAGATCATGAAATCATCTGATTTTCTTTCGTAGTTCTATTTGTGAATAATATTTTACATACACGTATATAATATATTTTGTTAATGGTTAATGGCGTGTTTATCTCTTATCTCATGACACAATAAAGGCTTCCTCATAATATTTTACATACTTTCAGATAGAATTACATAGGAGATGGATGAACTAGGTTAATTGAGGAATGGGTGAGATGGAGAATAGTTATTGCAAAAATAAGAGAGTAGATTTTCTTTCTTTCTTCTTTTTTTTGTTCTTTCAGATTGGAGTTGCACATTTTTGTATACATAAACAAATATGGGATCGAACTCCTTTGTAGTCTACTCTAAATGGCTGCATTTCATATATTCTATCTGACATAGATTCTTTGCAGAAGGGAGTTGATTCCATATTGGCATTGATTGGTGCCTAACTTGTGCTACTTTTTACAATTGCAATTGGCGACTGTCAATATACCTACTATTTTTGTTATATGTTAGGAGCTATGTATTTGATCTTCTATTATTTTCTGAGGCATAATTTGGATTGGGAACTTGGAGTACAAGGACTAGAAAGGATGGTCAGACCTCAGGTTTGGACTATTATACATTCTTGAGAATTTTCATAATTGATCAAAACAAAATATTCTTGAACAAATCACCCACTTTTATACAAGTGCCATTAAATCATAAACTATCATCAAACACAACACTACACACACGCACACACATATATTGTATACAACAAAAATGCCAACGTGAATCTCAAGGTGATCGAGCGGCTAGGAATGGAAACCTAGACGATCGAAGTTCCGAGCTAATGAGCAAGGTGTCGACTAGCCAAGCAGTCGACCAACTGCACAACAAGATCGATCGATAGACCTACTGGCCGACGCACCTCTTACCGAAATCGGTCGATTTTATTTTGATCGATTGACTGGTTCCCTCGGAGGAATCGACCCGATATATGTGGTCGATCGACAAAACCAACCCAAATCGAAGCATCTGGTGGTCGACAAGCATTATGTTTCTTTCATATTATAATGTAATTTTCACTCGATAGACACGTCAATTCAATTATTTTGGCGGTTATTAAAACGTTTCTTCTCTTTTCTATAACTATATTTTAAGATTTCTATAAGTAGGAGATCAGGACATAAATGAAGGGAGTTTTACTCTCTCTCTTACTCGACTTTTGCTCTCTTCTCTCCTCTCTGCTTTAACTTTCGGGGCGTGTATTCCATAAGACAAGTTAGGATTCAACACATATATACATATATATATGCTCAAATATCTAATTATAAAGCGTAAGACAATAAATTTAGCATGTAACCAACACTTTTAATACATTTATAAAGATCAGTAAGTGCTATAATATACATCTATCATATGTACAAATATTTGAAGGTGCTTCATATTGTTTGTACTTAAAATCCTCTCTGACTCATCTGTTCATCTATTCTAATAAATATTTTCTTGGAAATTTGTAATCAACTAATTATGATGACATGTATAAGTAATTCAGTGGGTGCATGACATTCATTAATAACATTAAACACTATGTAAAAGGGATAATATGCATGCTAATCATTAAACAATGCAAGGATCTATGCATAACATGACATTTTAAATAACAATTATTTTTATGTTGTAGATTATAGTAGTTGTCATAACATTTGATGTCATTGGCAAGTTTTTAGCAATTGTTTAGTGTACTCATCATGGATTATCATAGAGTGGTGTAGCTTTTGAATTATAAGAGAGTGAGTATACATTTTGCCTTGGGAGCTTCAGCGACTACAACCCATTCTAAACAACCTGTAATTTACGATATATCCCTCACTGTCATAAGCGGAGCATATCTCATAAATTTATTATTCACAATGTTGAGAAGGTGCCTAACACTCAATAGCTGATACATCCCTCATCAGCATAAGCGGTGCACATCTCATAGTTCCGTTATTCTTATGTGGCAATGTTAGTAGTTACATATTATTTGGAAATCATAAATATTAACCAATGTATGACAATAGCATTTGCAGTAGTGTGGTATCGCATGTATTGCTCCTATAATATGTCGAATTTTATTAAAAAAATAAAGTAGATATGTATTCTCAAATTTCATGATCTCAATTTAAGCCAATTCGGTTCAACGTTTTAAATAAATCATCCGTTTGAGGAATAGTGAACTTGAGATTCAGCATGAACTCTCTGATTGGCTTGAACTTATTGGGTTCAACTTCATTATGAACTATAATTTGAACTTGCTAACGTTAGTTTAATATTGCCTATGCTACATTAACTAGTCAATGCCACAAATGAGTCTATTTTGCCAAGGTCATGCATTTGCCATATTAAACCCTTCAAGTGCTCTATGTGTTTGTCAAATTGTTATTACCTTATTCATGATGGAGAATAGCAGGCCTTAGGATCAACTAAGCCAACTCACTCTACGCTTAAAGGCCACTCACAAGCATCAATCAAGCTAGTCAGTGACTTCACAAGTGGAAGCTTCTGTCAATTATCACCATGGCTTTTTATGTATTTTTGGCTTTACAATTCATGTATTTTACAACATACAATTGTTAAGACTTGCTATGTTTATTTTATTTTATGTCACTGCTCTTCATTTAGTGCTGAACTCTCTCTTGAACCTATAAATAGGGGGTAGGTGGTAGGCTCAACACACCCATTCTTCAGATTTTCTCTCTGTACTTTTTATTATGTTTATGTTGTTGTGCTTAATAATAAGATTCTCACATTACTCATGGATAAATTGAGATCCAACTAAATTTATATGATAACTTTGCGTGATCAACATTTTGATACGATTTGACGCAGAAATCGACATGATTTTCTAAGGAAATTAGGGCAAATCAGTATTTTTCTTCAATAATATCAAATCAAAACAACACAACACGATCAACTTACATGAATACTGAAGATAAGCACCTACAATTCGAAAGGTAGGGAATATCTCCTAATTCATATAATTTGAGAGGTAGGAAGTCTCTCCCAAACTCTAAACCTAAAACTCATCACAATAAGTCTCATACATGCCTAATTCTATTCCTATTAGGACCTATTTATGCCAAACCCTAATAATAATAAAAGATAAAATTGCCCTAAGGCTAATAAAAAATAAAATTGACTTTAGGCTCTACCGACATGGCAATACTCCCCTAAAAGAATGCCTTATTCTCAAGGTGGGGAAAATGGTGTTCCTCGTTTAACGCTTCTACCTCCAACTCCTCACTATTTGCCTCCTCTCCGTCATAAACTAAAAGGACCCAGAGCTTGTGATCCTTGCATTGATGCACTAGGGCATACTTCTTATTACATCGAAAGCATAATCCCTTTGTTTTCTTGTCCCACCCCTTTGCCTCTATGAGGCGCTTGAAGTTACCCTCGGGACGACCCCTGTATTCATCTCCTTCCATATCCGCTTCTAAAATGACAATTCGGGTCATCAGTATCATGGTTGTGGAATCCTTCCATGGTGATGTTTTAATTGGTCTTCTTCAACTGGTTGTCATCTTCAACTATCTAGGCGAGCTCCGTCATCTCCCTCATTCACTGCAGGCTCATTAGTCGTAGTGCTACTCGTATGCCGGGCTTTAGGCCTTTCATTAAGTTTCCCTCCAATCATGCTTCAAAATCCCTCGTAGCCATCTCAAAAATAGCTTGAATCTCTCCTTGTATTTCATGAGAGTTCCTCCCGGGTCAAGACATATAATATCTCTTGTAGGTCTCCTTTCCAAATTGTTTGAAAACATTTCAGTAAACATTCCTTAAATTTCTCTCAAGAACGGATTAGATATCTAGCCTCCTTTCATTGAAAATAAGCTAGGGCTTTTCCCTCTAAACATAACCCCACCACCATGAGTTTCTTCTACCCATCTAGCCCATTCATCGAGAAGTATCAATCCACCCTATACAAGCACCTACTCATCTTTCCTCTCGAAAATCGACGTCTTTAATTTCTTAACCATTGCATCTCCACCCCACTTCCTCTCTCTCCGTTGTTTCTCCCCATGTATCAAGGGTAAAACTCCTTCCTTTGATCATTGCCATATCCCTTCCTCATTCTCCTTTATTCTTCATGCTCCTCCATACCTCGTGTATAACCTCTTCTTCATGCTTTGTCCCAATTGTCTACATCAAAAATCTCTAGTCCACCCCTAATTGGAGCCCTGAGAGGGTGTTCTTGAAGTGGGATGCTTGTCTCTTTGTGCTCCTCTCGTTTGATCTTCTTTCCTTTCACTCTGACCACAAAATCTCTAGTTAACATTTGTTAACAATTGAGTCTTGGATTGTATCTCAATAAGTTCCTTATCATCTCCTCCAAGCTCTCGAATCAGTTTTACATGATAGAAAACGTATCGTCTATGGAGAAAACCCTTCTTTTTATGGCGCATAACATTCCTTTATCTTGGATTTAAGTGGACTCATCTCTTCCTCCAATTTCTTATCCAAATCTACTTTTTTTTTACTGCCATCTTTCCCAATATAATTTTTGTAAAACAAAACGGCAAAAACTTTATACTCTGAATCCAATCATCACTTCCTAGTTAGCTCAAATTAGGACTATTTCGTGAGGTCATGAAAGCTACTGTGGGCTTCGATCCAGTCTTTCCAGCTTGCCTGATTGAATTCAGATCGTGACTATACCACAATATTCTTATCACTGTACGTAATGATCCCGTACTTTGTTCCCAACCAACTTGATCGCGATAGTATTGTGAAATGAGTTCATTGTACTCCTCGTTTGCTTGATCGCGGTTGTTAGAGATAACGAAAATTAGATGCTCTATGTTATGTGGGATCATTTTTGTCTCCTTCGCGAAGATAGAAGAAAAGTTTTGGGCCTCTATAAGCCGTGATTCTCTTCCCAGCTTGCTCTGATCATGTCTATGGAGTGGGAGGAGGAGAAATATCAGTATTTCTGGTCTCTGTAAGTCGCGATCCCGTCATTGCCTTCTCTAGCGAACTCTCTGTTTCGAGCCCGTCGTCGCTTTCCAGGCTCGATTGGTAGATTAGATGCAAATTTCTTTTTCAGGCTGCGATTCTTTCTGTATCCCAGATAGAAATGCTCTGATACCAATTTTATACGATCCAACGCAGAAATCGACACGATTTTCTAGAAAAATTTGGGCACAACTAATATTGTTCTTCAATAACATCAAATCAAAATAATACAACATGATTAACTTACACGAATATCAAATATAAGCATCTATATTTCGAGAGGCAGGCATAGCTCATATAAGATGCATTTTAGGTCTTGAAAGTGTATTCTTAGTTTGGCGCTGTCGTGCTTCTCTCCTGGTCAATGTAACCTAAGTAGATAAATCTCATATTTCGAACTTCAAAAGTGTATCATCTAATTTTTCCATTTCTGAATCGCTCAAGACAACTGTTTGGTTCTGAGGTACTGCATATTTAATCTGCCTTTGTGAGAATCTTATAATTGCATGCTTGATTTATGATATTTAAAATAATTTAAAAAATTAGAAGATTGCTAACACTGGTCTGTAATGAATGGATATAATCATAAATCAGAGAATAGAGCTGTTTGATTCTATATCACGTCTCAAGTGAATCTCAGCACCATTTCTTCAACGACTTATTCTGTAGATCAACTGATCAGTCTGCTGTTAACATAGTATTTTATTTTCATCGGTAGGCTGATGGTATTTTCTTCCTGCAGCTATGCACGAGACTGTGTAGAACCTGCCGTGAAACCTGGGGCAGCAGCATTGGTAAGTTTAACACAGTTTTTAAGTGAAATAAACTTTGCTGCTCAATGATCACCACCAGGTAAATTCATTTTTTGGTGCATTTGCATACATACAACGCAATTCCTATGTATTTACATGTATAACACCAAATTTTTTTTTTCATTTATACCACCCAAATCTTTTATGTCACATAAAAAAGCCACTATTTTAACTTTTAAAAAGTGATATACACCTTTTCATGCATAGGTAAGGTGTTATGTATTTAAAAATGAAAGTTTAGGTGTTGGAAATGTAAATACCAAGGAATTGAGTGGTATGTATGTGAATCTTCCTTCAATTTTTGCTGCTCATTTGCACGCCTATAGATAGAAAAATGATTTTGTTCTCATTCATTTTTTTGTGAAAATGAATCTTAATATTTGATGGGATTACATTAAATTAAGATTGATAGTTATGGGCTTCAAAAATTCTGATGCCCTGGACTTTACCGGTTGTTGAGAGAGCTTTGAGGGTCAAATTTTCAAATGGCAGATTGGATTGTAGATATGACACTACCCAGAGATTTCGCCCTCAATTTGCGATGATTTTTTGATCTAGGGTTCAAGGTTTTCCATAAGCGCAAGCCCCTATGGTTAATTACCTTTCTTGATAATCAGGAGAAAACTTTCGATTAAAGGTAGTCATTGAACACTAAACATTTAACATATAATAATAACAAACATCTGGTTTTAATTTGTAAAATTTATCACATGGATCTTAAAGCGAATGGTGGGATAAATGATGATGAACCCGATCAAGCTCCCATGATTTCGTCGTCCCGGGTCTTCGAGGTCCGTGATCTGCATAGTTAGAGGAGGTAGGCAACCCAACTGACTGAAAGATCCCCGTTAGCAACCATGACTTGTCTGTCTAAGGAAATAAATTTAATTTGTCCTTCGCTGACATAAAGCTTTGTGTCAATTAATTGTATTTTTATAGTTCACAACTCGCAGAATAAAAAAAAACCATTACGTAGCATATGAATTATAGCCATGTCTGTGATATAATTCTGGCATTTGGAGGCAACTATCTTTTTGAGGGCTCTGGTCGTAACCACTATATTTTTTGAATCATTTAGGTCAAACCACACCGATAGAAGACTCGCCACATCTTTACTGACTTGAGATTACTTTATGTGTGAATATATTGATATATTTGATGTGACATTCACTCTTGTGAGTTGAATTTAATCAAAAGTTTGTCATCCTTGATAAACTATCGCAAAGGTCTATGTGAGTTTGCTTTAAGTTTTATGTGATTTTATTTTAAATAGATGTTCTATTTTGTTGCCTTGAAAATTTTGATTTAAAAGTTTTAATTTAAAAGGTGATCCATCCTTTGGGATTTTTAGTCAATGTGACCATCATCAGTGATTTAAACATTTAAAACTTCTATGTTTGAAATTTATTTGAAATTTATCAATTTTGATATCTTTAGCATATTAGTTCTGTAGGCTCCAATCCAAACATGGAGGAGGATCAAGCTAGTTAATTTAGACTTGTAAATTCTTATATTTGTTATTTGGTCATTATTTCAAAATTATTAAACTATTAAATTCTAGTCCTTAAGAGGAGAATGCTACGTTGACACCAAGTCCAAGGGTAAATTTTTCTTTTGTATGCCTAAGGGCAATTTAGTCTTTTATTACTGTTATTATTATTGGGTATAAATAGACTTGTTATGTCTAGGATCAGGTTTATGCATAAGATTGAGTGACGAGTTTTAGGTTTAGGGTTTGAGGGAGATTTTCTACATCTCAAATTGTAGGAATTGGGAGAGATCACCTACCTCTCGAATTGTAAGTGCTTATCGTTTGTATTCTTGTGAGTCGTTTGGATTATTGCAATAAAAATTTGTGTTTGCCTTAATTTATGTGAAAAAACGCGCCAAATTTGATGTCAGATCGTAACAATTTAATATCAGAGTAGTATGTTCTGGGAATCAAAGAAAAAAAAAAGGATCAGGCTTGGAGAGCTAGATCTTCGATCGAAGGTGTGACCTAGGCATACAGTGAAAGCCACAAAGATCACATCTTACTGAGATGTGAAACTATATCTGTCTCCTCCACAAGCAACACAACACGATCCGGTACCTTCTTGAACAAACCCAAGCAATACAATCATGATCATTGCTTATTGGGAAGGCGACGATGTGACCGAACCTAAGTGATATAGTCGCGATCATTGCTTGATGGGAAGGCAACGACAGGCTCGCGACTTACAAAAGAAGGCAACGATAGGCCCGCGGCTTACAGAAGAAGGCAATGACGGGTTTGGAGCCTTTGTTGGTCTGTACTGTTATGACTGAACCTTGCGATACAGTGGATCAAAGCTTGCTGCGATACAGTCGCGATGGGAGCCTGCTAGGAAGGCTAGTTGTCGCCATCGTGACCAAAACCTACGATCCAATCACAATCAAAACTTGTGAGAAAGGCGACAACGAGATCTTATCGGGCTGTGACAAAAGGCTTGTGATATGACAACGGTTCGAGTTACTTGGGAAAGATAAGGGATTCCAGTTTATATTCATCTCTGTCTCACTGAACCACATGAAATAGACTCGATTAGATCAAAACTAGCGGGGAAGGATGCAACGGTATCGAGTGTGCCCTAATTGTGATCCTGGAAGTCAGCGACTGGATCCAGAATCCAGTGTGCCCTAGTGACAGAAAATAATGATAGCCAAGAAAGTAGTTGATTTAGAGGAAGATATGAGTCAAATCAGATTTGGGATGGATAAAGGTTCGCACCATAGATAATAGGTTCTCTTCTTTGGAGAACCGACGAGAGTACTGATTTGAGAGCATGGGGGAAATTCGAGAGATCCTAAAGAAGTTCATTTAGATGCAATCCAAGATCATGTTGACGACTCAATTTGCAAACCTTAATCAAAGGTTGACTGGAAAATCTGTGACAAGATAGATAGGAAAAGATATCGAACGTGAGGAATAGGAGGAATACATCTACCATCACGAACCCTGTCTTAGGGGCTCCGATTGGGGGTGGATCAAATATTTCTAATGGAGGCGGTGAGTTGAAACATGGAGAAGTGATCATGCAAGTGATATGAAGGAGCATTGAGAAGAAAAAAGAAAAACAGGGAGGGGATATGGCTACAATGAAAGGAGGGAATGTTAACCTTCATTCGTGGGGGAAGCAACGAAGAACGAGAAAGTTGGGGTGAAGTTGTTAGAGTTAGGAAGTTGAAGATGTCGATCTTTCAGGCGGAAGATGCATATCGATGTATGTATCGGAGAGAGCGATAGTTCACAGTGAATGGGTAAATGTGAGAAAAGAATTTCATGGCGACAGGTTTATGTTTGGAAGGGAAGCTCTAGCCTGATTTTAATGGAGGGAGGCTTGATATTCGATCCATTCATAGGAGGAATTCAAAGACTGTTTGTTGGAATCTTTCTGAGCAATTCGGAAAGAAGACCTACAAAACAATTATATGCCTCGACTCAGGAGGGGATTGACATGGAATACATAAAGAGAATTGAGCTATTGTCGTGACGACTGAGGGGGATATCTGAAGCAGGATTGGAAGAAAATTTCATGAAGGGCCTAAAACCCAACATACGGGTATCACTCTGACTATTAATACTGCGGGGATTGAGGGAGATGATGTAACTAGCTCAAATGATAGAGGATAAGAATCAGATGAAGAAGGCCTGCAGTACCAACATAGATGGAACGTCTCACCGAACCGCTACAACCACGACGATACTAAAATCTCCAACGGTGGAAGTCCAAAGGGAGGATGCACTGGACATGAATAATAGACCACGACCGGGAGCACCACTCAAGTCCTTTACAGAGACAGAGATTCAGAAGAAGCGAGCTAAGGGGCTATGTTTTCTGTGTGATGAGAAGTTTACCCTTGAACATCATTGCAATGATTGAAAATTACAAGTTCTCATGGTATATGACGAGGAGGTAGAGAATAAAGAAATTGAGACAATTGTGGTGGAGGAACACTCACTTCCCTCCTTGAGGACAAGATGTCTTCTTGCAAGGCGGGGCAGGGGCGGGCGGGGGGGAGGTTGTATCCCTAAGGGCAATTCAGTTTTTTATTTTTGTTATTGTTGGGTATAAATATGCTTGTTATATCTAGGGTTAGGTTTATACATAAGATTGAATGGCGAGTTTTAGGTTTAGGGCTAGGGAGAGATTTCTTACTTCTTGAATTGTAAGAATGAGGAGAGGTCGCCTATCTCTCGAATTGTAGGTGCTTATCGTTTGTATTCATGTGAGTTGTTTGGATTATTGAAATAAAAATTTATGTTTGCTCTAATTTCTATGAAAAAACGAGTTAAATTTGACGTCGGATTGTAACAGAGAATGATCATATTAGTTGAGCGAGACTTACGATCTTGTTTGATAAACAAGACAACCCGTATAACACGTGCATAGTTAATTGTCTGAAGTTTGATTTTACCATAGAGATTTTATAATTTTAAAATAGGTGTAGACACTTTGAAAACAATTTTGTACACTTCTCAAAAATAGGACTGACTTGAGTGAAAAGACTTTATTTTAAACTATACAACATTCCTAAGCTATTCATTAAATTATTTAGAATTTTAGCTGGAGGCTATGTGGATATATATATATATATATTATATATATATATATCTTAGTACATTATATAAATTAGAACTAGCATATTGCCGTTATGATGTATTTGAAACACAAATGTAAAAAATGAAATTTCCAAACTTTGTTAATAAAAATCAATACTTCGTTGCTTAGATGCACATACATAGCCTGAAAGCATTTGAACCATTGAATTTGAGGCATGTTATCTGAATGAAAATAGCCTTGAATTTCATGAAACTTTGAAATCAATTGAAACAATGAAACTTCACTTGGATATTGTGTTATTGGATCACATGCCAAATTACATTTTGGGCTTGAAAATGGTTGCCTTCTATCCGCTTCGGAATTGGAATTGTAGATTTGGTGACGACTTAATTTCAACTCAAATAATATATATATATATATATAAAAGGTGCTGGATGCATATATATATATATTTGTAATGCACAAATGTTTAATATTTAGGTCAATTTTAATAAGTTCAAATAATTCAAACCTATGAGTTTAAATTGGAAAACCCCCAAATTGTGGAATGATTTTAACCCAATGAGTTTAATTTTAAGAAATCTAAATATTTTGAATCATTTATATGACCAAAACATTCATATTTCAAATTATTTTCAAGTTCTAAGAGCCTACATTTTAAAAGCCCATGAACAAACTATTTTTAAGTTCAAGTGATCCACATTTTAAATTATTTTAGAAGTTGAGATAGTTTAAAAATTATAAGTTATTTGCAAGTCTAAGTCACTCAAAAATTTGGCAATCTCCTTGTGTCGGCCTCTATTATGAGGCAAGGGAGAACACCAACATTTACAATTGTCTTAAATGATTCATTGGTTAGTGTCGTGAGACACTGCGACTGGAGACCAATAATAAATATTTCAACACATGATTTTAAAAGTCGCTATATGGATTCAATGTATTGCAAAAATGTTAAATCACACGCAACCATTTCCCCAACTAGGTATTTTACTTTTCTTAAAAGGTATTTAATCCTCTGAACAGGTACTCACGTTTCCTAGAACGGGTACTTAAATCACCTTCTTTTTGTAAAAATCTTAAATGAGTATGCAATTTTTCTGAACATTACTCAATTCCCATGGACAGGTGCTCATGCTTCATTGAGTGGATATTTTAAAAATTTCTCATCCCACACCCATTTTATACCTTATCATGTGATATAGGAGATGTCGACGATCGGCGAAACAGTGTTGAAGCGAAGCAATGAAACAATGAAATAAAATTAAAAAAGAAACGTGACATTGTTTTTTTTTTTCTTTGTTTGGGAAAGGTGAGCCAAAAGGGCATTATGTGTGATTCAAACTTGTGATCTCAACGTGAGAAAATACCCCCAGCAACTATGTCACATGTAAGTGGGTTTCTATTTTAGTTTACAATACAAAACATAAAATATGAAACACTAAAGTGAGGAAGGAAGGTATTGGGCTCGAGTTGGGAGGAAGGGCGGCTCAGTTTAGCTAGCGGAGGAAAGAGAAGTGAACAGGAAGCGTTTACTGTAGTAGGCTGGGACTAACAGGAGAAGCAAGGTTTTCTTTGCGTGCTTCAGGTTCACGTAGCAGAGAACAAGCGATTAGGTAGGAATTTTAATTTAAATATTTTTCTTCTCTATTTTTCTTAGGTGGTCAATAATAAATATTTCTGACTTCATCCAAAACTTATGTTTCTATTAAATTTTATTATTATTTTTTAACTTGTATGGGTCTAAATACTAGTTGACAACGAAAATAATCACAGAATATAGTTCCCAAGTATTTTGGGTTATCTTTATCGTAGATTATGCAGAACCATCTTCAAACCAATTCAAAGATTGTAAAGTTTTCTTTTGATATGGCTCGTCTGGCAAATGCAGGCTATCATTAGTACTGTTTGTTGGCTGCTGCAACGGTTTCCGCAGCTTGCTGAAAGGTTGTGATGGGAAAATATTCTCAAACTCTCCTATGCTTAAGCTTCATTACACCTGTAATTATCGGGGAGAGCGTAGTTCACGGCGAATGGGTAAATGTGGAGGAGAAATTCATGGCAACAGGGTTATGTTTGGAAGGGAAGCTCTAGCCTGGTTTCAATGGAGGGAGGCTAGATATTCGATCAATTCATGGGAGGAATTCAAAGATTGTTTGTTGGAATCTTTCTGAGCAATTCGGGAAGAAGACCTACACGAGCAATTTTATGCCTTGACTCAGGAGGGGATTGTCATGGAATACATGGAGAGATTTGAGTTATTGTCAGGGCGATTGAGGGAGATTTCTGAACCAGGATTGGAAGGAAATTTCATGAAGGGCCTAAAACCCAACATATGGGTATCACTCTGACTATTACGACCGCGGAGATTGAAGGAGACGATGGAGCTAACTCTGATGATAGTGGACGAGAATCAGATGAAGAAGGCTAGCAAGAGCAACATAGATGGAACGTCTTATTGAATCACTACGACCACGACGATACCAAAAGCTCAAACAGTGGAGGTTCAAAGGGAGGGTGCACTGGACACGAATAATAGACCACGACCGGGAGCAACACCCAAGCACTTTACCGAGACAAAGATTCAGAAGAAGCGAGTCAAGGGGTTATGTTTTCGGTGTGATGAGAAGTTTGCCCTAGGACACCATTACAATGATTGAAAATTACAAGTTCTCATGGTAATTGACGAGGAAGCAGAGAATAAAGAAATGGAGACAACTGTGGAGGAGGAAGAACACTTACTTCTCTCCTTGAGGATAAGATATCTTTTGTGGGGGGTATTGTTATGTTGGTGTCTAGCCTTAGTGAAAATTTATTTTTTGTATCCCTAAGGGCAATTTAGTCTTTAGGTTAGTCTTTTATTTTTATTATTGTTGGGTATACATAGCCGACGCTACGTAGTGGGATTAAGGCTTTTTTGCTGCTGTTGTTGTTGTTCTTGTTGTATTGTTGGGTATAAATAGGCTTGCTATGTCTAGGGTTAGATTTATACATAAGATTGAGTGGTGAGTCTTATGTCTCGAATTGTAGGATGGGGAGAGATCGCCTACCTCTCGAATTTTAGGTGCTTATCGTTTGTATTCGTGTGAGTTGTTTGGATTATTGAAATAAAAATTTAGGTTTGCTCTAATTTCTATGAAAAAAACGTTTTGAATTGGAAGTCGGATCGTACCGAAGAATAATCAGATTGGTTGAGTGAGACGTACAATCTTGTTTTATAAACAAGACAGCCCGTATAACATGTGCATAATTAATTGTCTTAAGTTTGATTTTACCATAGAGATTTTATAATTTTAAATAGATCTGTACTCTTTGAAAGCAATTCTGTACACTTCTAAAAAATTGGTCGACTTGAGTGAAAATACTTTATTTTAACCTATACAACATTCCTAAGCTATTCATTAAATCATTTAGAATTTAGCTGGAGGCCATGCGAATTTGATTTTGCTAATATTTATGCATCTTAATACATTATACACATACATTTGAACTAGTATATTGTTGTAATGAAGTATTTGAAAGATAAGTGCAAAACTTAAAATTTCCGAACTTTGTTAATAGAAATCAATACTTTGTTGTTTAGATGCATATGCATAGCCTGAAAACATTTGAACCATTGAATTCGAGGCATGTTATCTGAATTAAAATAGCCTTGAATTTTATGAAAGTTTGAAATCAATTGAAACAATGAAAACTTCACTTAGATATTGTATTATTGGATCACATGCCCAATTACATTTTGGGCTTGAAAAGGTCGCCTTCTATCTGCTCTCGAATTGGCATTGTAGAGTCGGTGATGACTTAATGTCAAGTCAAATTTCGCATTTCCTATTAGGGCATTTCAATTTAGTCTTCTAATATTTGATATTTCAATTTCAGATTAAGCTAAACCCTCAAATATATTAAGGATTATTTATTTATTTATTTATTTATTTATTTTTGTTGGTAAAGCACAAATGTTTAATATTTGGGTCTATTTTAATAACTTCAAATGATCCAAACCTAAGGGTATAAATTTGAAAAACCCCAAATTGTGGAATAATTTTAACCCTATGAGTTTAATTTTAAGAAATCTAAATATTTTGAATCATTTATATGACCAAAACATTCATATTTCAAATTATTTTCAAGTTCTAAGAGCCTACATTTTAAAAGTTCACCCTTAATTTTTTTTAAGCTCAGAGATCTTATATTTTAAACCTCCATGGACAAATTATCTTTAAGTGATCCACATTTTAAATTATTTTACAAATTGGGATAGTTTAAAAATTTTAACTTATTTGCAAGTCTATATCACTAAAAAATTTGGCAATCTTTTGGTGTCGGCCTCTATTAGGAGGCAATGGAGAACGCTAACCTTTACAACTGTCTTAAATGATTCATTGGTTAGTGTCACGCGACATTGCGACTGGAGACCAAAACTAAATATTTCAACACATGGTTTTAAAAATCGCTATATGCATTCATTGTGCTGCAAAAATGTTAAATCAAAGGCAAACATTTCCCCAAATAGGTATTTTACTTTTCTTAAAAGGTATTTAATCCCCTGGACACGTACTCACATTTTCAAGAATGGATACTTAAATCATCTATTTTTTGTAAAAGATCTCAAATGGGTGCAATTTTTCAGAACATTACTCAATTCCCATGGACAAATAATGCTTCCTTGAGTGGATATTTTAAAAATTTCTCTTCCCGCGCCCATTTTACCTTATCATGTGATGTCACAGATGTCGACGATCGGCCAAATAGTGTTGAAGCGTAGCAATGAAACAATGAAATAAAATAAATAAATAAAAATGTAATACTGTTTTTTTTTTTTTTTTGGCTGGAGAAAGGTGGGTCGAAAGGGCATGTGAGTCGAACTTAAGATTTCACGGTGGGAAACCACCCCCCAACCACTATGTCACATGTAAGTGGCTTCTTTTCTATTTTACAATACAAAACATAAAATATGAAACATTAAAGTAGGGAAGGAAGGTCTCGGGCTAACAGTTTGGTAGGAAGGGCGGCTCATTTTAGCTAGCGGAGGAATGAGAAGTGAACAGGAAGCGTTACTGTAGCAGACTGGGAACATGAAGCATTACTGTAGCAGCTGGGAACGGCAAGCGTTACTGTAGCAGCTGGGTCTAACAGGAGAAGCAGGGATTTCTTTGCCTGCTTTAGGGAAAAAATTTGCGTACGTCAAGGGGTACGCAGAGATGTGTACATAATAGGGTACACGGGGTTTATACTTACAAGGGGGTTATAACCCGTTGTACCTCCCGTGTAACTCCCGTGTAACCTCCCGTGTAACCCCGCTGTGACCTTGTAATCTCAATGGATAAAATAAAAGCGCAGTTTACAGCTGAGTTATACGAAAGTTACAAGGAAGTTATAACACGCTTGTAACCCTCATGTAACTCCCATATAACGCCCATGTACCCTATTATGTACACATCTCTGCACGTAAGCAAATTTTTTCCCTGCTTTAGGTTCACGCAACAGAGAACAGGCGATTTGATAGGAATTTTAATTTAAATATTTTTTTCTCTATTTTTTATACGCCAATAATAAATATTTACGACCTCATCCAAAACTTATGATTCTATGAATTATTATTATTGTTTTTTAACTTGTATGGGACTAAATACTAGTTGACAGCTGAAATAATCACAGATTATAGTTCCCAAGCAATTTGGGTCATCTTTATCGTAGATTATGCTGACCCATCTTCAAACCAATTCAAAGATTGTGAAGTGTTTTGTTTGATAAGGCTCTTGTCTGGCAAATGCAGGCTATCATTAGTACTGTTTGTTGGCTGCTGCAACGGTTTCCGCAGCTTGCTGATAGGTTGTGATGGCTCTCCTATGCTTAAACTTCGTTACGTCTGTAATTATTTGTATGTAACAGTATGTATGCGTTGATTGTAGGCTTTAATGTTATTGATGAAAGCATGAGAAATCTCTGTATTATTATATACTAAGAAAATGATTGATCATCAAAAGGAATTTATATTACGCTAGAGCTCTCACAGATTTGACTCTTATTCATACATGCATGCCACTCAATTCCTACGCTGAACTTCAAATTTTGCATGCATGCCACGTCACTTGTGCATTAAAAAGATGTATTTCATTTTTTAGAAGTTAAAATAGTGGTATTTTTTATATGATATGAATGATTTGGGTGGTATGGATGTAAAAAAGCTAACTTTAGGTGTAAGACATGTAAATATATAAGAACTGGCTAGTATTTATGTAAATTTACCTTGCTTGTTTTACATTCGTCTCAATTTAACTCTATTTTCTGCATTAAGTATTCCATCTTATCCTGTTTCTGGGAAAAAAATTGCATACGTAAGACGTATGTAGCGCTGCATACATAATAGAGATTATATTCGCGTTATATCCCCTGTAAACTCCATATAACTTCCATGTAACCTACATGTAACCTACAAATATGTGAAAACAGAAACGCAGAACTTATTTGTAAGTTCGGGTAGGTTATAGGTAGGTTATATGAATGTTACATCGAGGTTACAGACGATATAACAAATATGATCCAGATATAACATGAATATAAACTTCATTATGTACGCAGCGCTGCGTACGTCTTACATACACAAATTTTTCTCCTGTTTCTGTCCTAGGGGAAAGCTGCAAGAGACTTGTGGAAACGATGTGCGTGTAGTTGATTCTTTTATCAAAAGATTTTCTTTTGAACAAATTTTGGTAGACAATTTTTCTATTGCTTTAAATTTTCTTAGAAAAAATTAAAAATTTAAAATAACTAAGTACAGGATTATGTCCCATGCTCCCCCTTATAATAGTTTAATATCTTAATGGAGAAATTTTTGGTCAGTATGAATTTTTTTAATTAAAAGATATGTTTTAAAATGAGTGTAATACATGTTTGGTCAATTGAGTAATTTTATGTTGCATTCATTTAAAAATAAATTTAATATTTATAAGATTATTATGATCAAATTTTAGTCTATATGTGTTTGCCTAAGCTAAGGATCTTCCAAACCAAATGAGCATGCTTCGGTTAGACTCAATCCATTCAATGAGCTTATGATGGTTGCAACATGCAAAACATCTTCCGGGTTGTCATGAAATCAGGATTATCATGATAATCAAAATCATTTTTTTTTATATTTTTATAAAAAACAAGCAACTCATAAGCCAACTTGCACTCCTAATATTAAGCTCGAGCTCAATCTCGAGCTCCAAATTGATTAAATTTATCAAAAGCTCGAGATCATGTTGGGGTAGCTCGAGCTCAACTTGACATATTTATATTTGTAAGAGATGGTTTTGACAAAACTTTTGATTGTTTTAGGGGAAGAGATGTTCGTTTATTGTGAGAAGAGATGCTCGTCGATAGTGATGAGTTTATTGGGAGAAGGCTTTGACACCCTTGGAGGGTATGTTTTGTCGAAATTTTATGTGTGATGGAGTGGTGTTTATAATGCAGCTCACTCGAAAAATGCATAAAATAGGCCCAAATACAGCTGAACAAGAATGACTCACAATATGTTGTTGGGGAAGTCATTTAAAAGATTGTTGCGTATTGAGAAGTGAGATTCTTGACTACGAGCCTCCTAACGATCAAATATGTTTAAAACAACATTAAAATTTGATTTAAATCAAAAGTGAGTTTGATCGAAAAGTAAATTCAAATTAAATTTGATCTCTAAATGTTTGAGTAATTTTAAGATACATGTTTCACTGCCAAAAGAAATCAATGAAAAGGAGAGATTATTCTTATTTTTTTAAACTCATACTTAGGGCTGTCAAAACGGCTCGTTGCTCGTGAACAGCTTGTGTTCGACTCGTTAAGAAGCTTCATGTATGTCTCGTTCGCTAAATTAACGAATCAAACACTTACAAAGATTGTTTGTTCGTCCGTGTTCAGCTCATTTTGACTCAAAATACTACAAGTCAATTATATATATATATATATATATAATAATAATAATAATAATAATAATAGTAATAATAATAATAATAATAATAAGTTATTAAAGTAGATTCAAATGATGTTTTAATATAAACAATACTTTTTAAATCTTGGCACAATCTTTAATATTTTATAACTACGTGATTACGGTTGTCAAAATTGGCTCTTCGGCATGTTGAACACGAACACACTTTAGCTAGAAATGCAAACGAACCCGTACTCCTTCTCTGTCGATGTCTCTCCCCTCACGTAATATGCTTGCAGAGCTGCGTGCTCAATAACCCCTCAATAACCTGTGCTTCACAGTTATTAGGGATTATTGAGAGGTTATTAAGATATTAATTAACTCTAATAAACTTATTATTTCAATGTTACGCAGAATTGATACTCAAATATTTCCTCCTCCTGGCCTACTCTTTATCCTCACACTGTGGCTAAAAACTCCAAGCTCCCTCCACTCGGAAATTCCCTCCATCGTCCTTATTTTCCATGGCGACTGCATCAAAGCTCTCCGCTACCTCAGTTCTCTTCTCCGCCTCCTCCGAGCCCCGTTTTAGGCTAACGACCATGACACCGAAACTTCGCCGTCTTCCTTTCTCTCCACCGCCTCCGCTATCGAGATCCATCCGGAAAACATCCTGCAAGGCGACTGAAGTGACAAAGGTAGAGGGAGGGGAGGCGGGAACAGTTAATTCCATCGGTGATGATGAGGGGCTGAACTGGGTTCCTGTGGTGCCTCTAGCGGCATTGCCGAAGGGCGAACGGCGGGTGATTATTCAGGATGGAGAGACGATATTGCTTCTGTGGTATAAGAATGAGCTCTTTGCCATTGAGAATCGTTCTCCTGCCGAAGGAGCTTACACTGAAGGCTTACTAAATGCCAAGCTCACCCAGGTTCGCTTTCATTATTATTAAATTGAATGGTTTCCTGCGACACTTACTTTGTTTAATGTTTGGCAGGGCATATGTTTGATTTAGTTTGATGCTTTATCTTAGGTATTACATTGATTTCAGAATGCTAGGAAGAACAAAATTCTCTGTTGTAGGTTTGCTCTATCTTTTCAAATTTGGGAGTTAGTGTGGTTGTCCTTTTTGTTTAACCCATTTGTGGAGAATAGGCGAGTACGTTTATATTTCGAGCTCAAAAAGTGTGTTAGTGTTCGGCTCGTTTGCTTAACGAGCCGAACACGAGC
>NW_018165755.1:83572-100578 GCF_001263595.1 Phalaenopsis equestris | reverse complement strand
ATATATAAACTTGATGAGTAGTATTTCGAGCCAAAACGAGCCGAACACGAGCTGCTCGCGAACAAAGAGCCATTTTGACAGCCCTAGTGGAGAAGGATATATACAAGAACACAATATATCCATAAAAAGAATGAAAATATTAAATATTATATCATGTGTATCACATATAAAGCTCTAGGACAAAAAAAAAAGGTTCAATTATAACTGTTTTATTATTTTTTCAAATTTAATATATTTTTATCATGTGTACTTTATTGTCAACAACACATCGACATTAACACTAATCATTAGATGTGATTTTCTTAAATCAACATCATATTGCTCTATCAAAATGCCAAAATAAAACAAGTATATAATCTTCGAAATATCTTAAGAAAGTATTATTTACCACTACTGGTCCGAACACATTCAACATTTCAATTGTTATCACAATTAACATCAATGTCCTCTGCCACAAAGCTTTCATCATCATCGATAAAAAAAATGATTTTTGAATCTTGCTCATAAATAGACTTTGCCACCATTGCATGTTCATTACATGTCAGATTGTGTAATGACAGTGTCCACCTTTAATTAAAAGTGACTTTCAAATACATTGCAAACAATTTTAATGTATTTACATATCTTGCGCTTAAACTTTCATATTTTCACACATAGCACTCAAATCTTTAATATTACATAAAAAATAACACTATTATCACTTTTTAAAAGTGAAATACACCATTTCATGCATATGTTTAAAGCACCAAAGTGCTATGTATGTGAATATGAAATTTTACGTGTTAGATTGAAGGTAAATACGAAAGAATTGTGCTTGGTATGTAAATTTCCCTAATTAAAATAATAGTAGCATGCTAGACTCAAGGCATGTCGGAGGCATGCTCATGACATAAAATATTTCTTGAAGTGTTCATGATATTTATTATGTCAAACGATTTAAGCAGTCATTCATATGTCGATGAAATATTTGAGGGATATTCCATTGTGCCAAAAAATCTTTAGTCCAGCTAAGTTTAAAAGAAGTAGAAAAAATGGTTTATTATAGCTTTAGCAAGAGAGAAAACACCATTAGTTTGCAAAGGATAAACTTTATAAGGTAAAATCATAAAGTTTCCTTAGAGGATAAAGTAGATGGAAGTGACTAAATCCTCTGTTAAAATAGAACACAAGATAATCTTATTGAGGCAAAGAGGGGTATAATTACCCACTATATGATTTACTAGTAAGACAACAAATAAAAACATAATAAAAAGGAAAAGGAAAGTAAATAAAAGCAAATTAAAACAATTAATACAAAATTCTACTTATTAATATTATAATACTCCCCCTCCAGTCCGAAGGACTTGAATATGAGTTTTGAATTGGGTTAAAATGAAGGTGTGAAATTTTTTGAAAGTATAACAGTTTCAGATTTATCTTTTAAAATATAGACCTATGTCATCCGAATGTGATCATCAATCAAAGTAAGGAACCATCATTTATTAGTGTAACTAGGAGTGCGAGAGGGTCCCCATAAGTCACTGTGAATAAGAGAAAAATGAGCGAAAAGTATAATTATTGGGTGGATAAGGAACACGATGATGTTTAGCTAACTAACATGTTTCACATTTGAAATTAGAAAAAAATTTATTAGTAAACATCAATGAATGTAATTGTTTTAGGTACTGGAAACTAGAATGACTCAAACGATAATGTAACAACATAATATGACATTCAGTGGACTGAGACAAACTGCAATTACTAGGTGTAGTGTTCTCATTCTTCGTGTTTTTCTCTTGGAAGAAGTAAAGTCCGCAAACCCGTTTAGCAATTCCAATCATCCTCTCCAAACAATGATTCTGAAAGATACAGACATCAGAGAAAAATTGAGCAACACAATTAATGTCATATGTCAGTTTACTGATAGATAAAAGATCACATTTAAACAGAGGTATATGTATCACAGATTTCAGAGTTAGACCTACTGTTAAAACAAGAGACCCTTTACCAACAATAAAACTTTGGGAGACATCAGCAATTTTAATAGTATCTTTCCCTGAGCAAATGATAGTATGTCGAAAAGGCTTGAGAGCTTTCAGTCATGTGGTCCGTGACACCTGAATCAATGATCCATGAACTATAAGGTGTAAAAGAAGTGAGTGTTATAAGATTGATACCTTGACGAAAGAGAGATGACTTGATCCAAGCAACTTGATTAATTGCTCAATTTAACTTTTAATAGAATTGGAGGATTCTAGATTGTTCTGGATAGAGGTCGACTGTACTATGTTGGATTCAGGTGCCGTAGCGAGACTCTTGGCAACGAAAATTTGGTCGAAGGTTTGGTTGCAGGTTTTCCGTGGAGTTTCCAACACTTATCATGAGTGTGGTTGGGTTTGTGGCAGAATTCACAAGTAGGGTCCTGGGGTTGAGCACTATTAGAGACCAAGGCGGATGCTTCGACAGATAGAATGGAAGTATAGAGCACTTCACAATGAATCTCGATGAAAGCAACACGAGTAGAAGGAAGAGGATCCCGACCAAGGATACGACCTTAGACTTCGTTAAGCTCTTTATTAAAGCCTGCCAGAAACTGGAACATGTTGTTCTTTTCTATAATTTCTAAAAAAGAGACAGGTCAGTTGATCAGCGACGACATGACCATGAAATTCTCCACTTCCCAAGCTTCATACCCTAAGTTCATATTTGGAGGTTCAAGAATCATACCAGTGAAATGATCGAATTTTCCACACACTTTGATAAAGAAAGATACAGATTAGGGTCATTGTAGAAAGTAGTTGCCGTTTAGTTTATGAGTTATCAGGATGTTCATATTGTTTTCTTATCAACCAGTATGTAGGGAAATCGAGGTTGGAATTGACCTCCGGTGG
This sequence comes from Phalaenopsis equestris, assembly GCF_001263595.1. Lineage (NCBI taxonomy): Eukaryota > Viridiplantae > Streptophyta > Magnoliopsida > Asparagales > Orchidaceae > Phalaenopsis > Phalaenopsis equestris. Next base: position 97,708 of record NW_018165755.1, on the reverse strand, counting down.
AATCAAGAACACCTTTTGATGATGACTCAGTGCTGGAAGAGTCCGCCGTGGTTTTAATTTAGCCAAACGAGATGTTAGGTTGTTGAGACATCGTAAGGTTCTAATTGTTAGACGGAAGATATATGGCCTCAGGAAGGGGTTCCTGCAGGATATGCTCTTCTAGCCTGGCTGGACAAAGTTTCCGGCAATATGATGGAAGAAATATGAAGTTGGAATCTGGTAGACTTCTGTATTAATATAGCTTGGAAATTTGGCAGAATTCTGTATTAATACAGGGCAGAATTCTGTATTAATACAGAGGCAGAATTCTGGGAATTTGGCACTGACTGCTGGAGACGGGAACCAGCTTTGGTGGCTGAAATTCTTGGACTTTGGCAGAAGCTGAAGATGTGGTCCAGCTTTGGAGGCGGATGACTGGTGCCTGGAGATGTGATCGTTGAGACAGGATCCTCGGGGATTCAGACCTAGCTGGCTGCAGGAACCTGGATGCAGATCTAACCGGCTGCAGGGAGCTCGACAATTAGATTAGGGCATGACTTTGATACCATGTTAGAATTGGACCCAAGATAATCTTATTGATGCAAAAAGGAGAATAAATACCCATTACAGGATTTACTGGTATGACAACAAATAAAAACAAAATAAAAGGTAAAAAGGAAAGAAAATAAAAGCAAATCAGAGCAATTGATACAAAATTCTGCATACTAATATTCTAATATTCTAATACCCTCACCATTAATAATGATTTCATAGATTTTATCATCTAACAGAAGATTCAAACTAGTAGGAAGATGCACATACATACCACTCAATTCCTATGTATTTACATTTCTAACTCAACTTCAATTTTTACATGCATGCCAACTTACATATGCTTGAAAAGTTAAAATGTTGGCATTTTTAATGTGTGTAAACAGTGAAGCTTAGCTCTTAGATATGTAGATACATAGGAATTGGGTGGTATATAGATAAATTTCCCAAACTAGTGTTCACTCTTGTTTCCAGGATTTCCTTCTTAAACAAAGAGAAGGAATAGCTATTCCTGGAAGAAAAGAAAGCCATGTATGCATCTATGATGGATAAGTAGGGGATTTCTTCAAAACTGAGAGACTTTTATGATGCAAAGAACCCAAATAAAATCCTAGTTAGTTCCACTAAAACTTAAGGGAATTGGGTACATATATCATGTGCTAGATGAATTTTATTTTGCTAAGGCCTGTAATGAAAGGAATGCCCAAGTTCATTTTTGATACTTGCTTTAGTAGTATGACTGCATGAAATTTTATGAATTTTTTTTAATGCAACATTACAACAACAACAACAACAAAACCTTTATCCCACTATGTGGGGTTGGCTACATGAATCATTTATCTCCATTGTGTCTTATTTAGTGTCATATTATCATTTAATTATAGTAAATTAAGATCATTTTTTATACAATATGCCCAAGTCATCCTAGGTCTACCTCTGCATTTCTTAACATAAGTCAAATCTTATTGTTTTTATTTTAAGACATTTATATACATAGCACACAATTCTTATGTATTTACGTATCTCACACCTAAACTTTCATATTTACACACATAGCACTCCAATTTTTAATATCACAAAAAATCTAGCACTATTCCAATTTTTAAAAATCAAATACACCTTTTCATTCATAGGTTTAAAGCACCAAAGTCCTATGTATGTAAATATGAAAGTTTGGGTATGAGATATGTAAATACATAAGACTTGTGTGCTATATATGTACAATTCTCTTTTATTTTTTATTAAATAAGAATACTTGGCTCTATTTAATGGTTACAATTTTTTTCACTTTTTAACCTTTTTTCCTCAGTCTTTAAGCTCCTCAGTGCCTGTCAGACTAGGACCCTTGCTATTTTTGCAAAGTTTAATAAGCATGATTATAAACTTTTGTTGCAGAAAGTTTCTAATTTTGACCGAATGAGATTTTCTTTTTTTTTACAAATATTCATGAGCATTGATAGGGGGGCCCTCCAATGTGATATCAGAGTAGAAGCCATATTTTCTTCGAAGTATGACAGACATGGTTGTTGGTCCTTAGTTGCGAGAAGGTTTTTATTTTGACTGAATGAGATTCACTTTCTTTCCAAATATTCATCAGAATTTTTGTGGGTTGTTCGACCCTCACTTTTTTTCTACGTGTGATCAAGAAGATTGTTGGTCCTTAGTGCATAGAAAGGTTCTCATTGGATTGAACATTGTTTGCTTTCTTTCCAAAGTGTATTGAAAACTTGGAAAAACAGCAACATTTTGATATTATTATAACAATTCGTTACAATCCCAATTAAGTTACTAGAATTTGCTACAATTTTAATATTCTTCAAATTCAATAAATTTTATGGGGTATAACTCAACCTTAGTAAAATTATTAGGGTTCAACAGAACTCTGATAAATCTTCAGTTGTTTTAGATCTTTAACTGCCTTTTTTTTAAACTTAAACATAAACTCTTAAAGCTATATTGATGGAAGTTAAAAAATGTTGTCCTTCTGTACAAATAGCCAGAAGTGCTGGGACTCGTGCAAAAATTCCTTGAAGTTTTCCATTCCTTATCCTGAATCTTTTTGGTATCCTTCTCCTGTGGAAATAACACTTTTTATTTTGAAGGCACTAACTAGCTTTATATAAGGTTATTATCATTTTATATAAAAACATCAAGTTAATATCTTGGAGGTTGATTTTTTTTTTCCATTATTTCCAGGATGGTTGCATTATTTGTCCTACAACAGACAGCACATTTGATCTTCAAACTGGGGACATTAAAGACTGGTACCCAAAAAACCCCGTGCTGAGGGTGCTAACGCCAGCTTTGAGAAAGCTCCTTGTTTATCCTGTAAAAACTGACAATGAAAATATCTATATCAGCATGGAGGGAAATGCAAAATCTGTTGGATCATCAGAGATTGTTTTCAGTGGTAAAGCACAGCCAGGGATTACTGCATCGGATGTCAATGTTGAAGAGGTCATTCTCCCTTTCTTTTATTATTCCATACATGATAATTGAAAGGACACAATAAGAGTACAGTATTTAAATACATGTTTGAGATCATAGAATATGTTTGAACTTGTTGAAACAAAAGGATTATTTCATATTATCGTGCAATTCATAGAACTATAAAACATGCATCTAAAAAATAAAGGGAAATATACATACGTAGCACACAATTCTTATGTATTTACAAATCTCTCACCTGAACTTCTATATTTACATACATAACACTTTGGTGCTTTAAACTATGCATTAAAAGGTGCATTTCACTTTTTAAGAAAGTGATAATAGTATTATTTATTATGCGATATTAAAGATTTGACTGCTATGTGTGTAAATATGAAAGTTTAGGCCTGAGATTTGTAAATACATAAGAATTGTGTGCTATGTATGTAAATGCCCCAAAAATAAAATAAAATAAATTTACTTAAAGAATAAAACTTCTAGCCGACAAAATTTATCGTGTTGGCAAATGCTGATAGCATCTTTGCTTAACCATGCAAGTATGTACTATATATACTCTATTTATTATTTTAACCCAACTCAACCTATATACTTCATTATGCACTGCGCAATGGATAAACCTCAAAAGTGCTAATGCTGCCATACGAACATTTCAAGGATTTTTTCTTCTATTTTGGCATGGAAAAAAATATATAAATAAAATAAAAACGCAGTCATTATGTTCTGAAGTTATTGATTTCAACTCAAGTATGACTGTACGTTTTTCTTATAGACATTCCGATATATATAGTGACAGATGTATATATATATACATATATATGTAGTTTTTCTTGCAGAAATTCCGATACAATTGTTATTCTTTCTGAAAATAATGTTTAAAATGTTATTTTTTTGGCTGCTATGTAGGAGGCATTCACTTTTTCTTGACAAATAGATTAGCACAGGAGTCTTTTTTTGCCTTCACCCTTTATATTGTTTGACTTCAATTTTATAGATTATACATGGTTAGAAAGTGGAACTTCTCTTTTAAATTGTTCTTTGGAAACGTTCTCAATGATCTTTGGAACAATTTGTTTTGTGTATTTCAAGCATTTTGATATTTTAACCTCCTTGCTTGATAATTCTTTTGAGCTGTTGTCTAAAAAAATAACATATTACAATTTAATTTTGTAAGAAATATCTCTTCTTATTAGCTTTACTATGGTGAACAAAACACTTCCAGGGTAGCTTGTCTGATTCTGTGAGTGCAATAACATTGATTCCCAAATAGCACAACACGGGCAACACAACATTAACAAATTATGCTTTAGAAGTAAATCGTTATGCATTTTTCTACTTGTTTATTTACAAGTTTATACTTCTATGCCTGTTTGACTTCTCATGCTAGCCCTGTTTATGAATTGAGTCGATTTTGAAGATTTAGGGTGTGTTTGGGGCGACCGTGCGGTTCGCACAACAATTTTTTTTTTTGTTTGGCAAAATTACGTTTTGCCTATTTTTTCAAAAAGCTGTATTTTGCCACCAAATTTGGCTAAGTGTGGTGACTGCTAGAAAGCTGCGATCTGACTTTTCTTTAAAAATAATTTTTTTCATAACCACCACAATTGTTTGAACAACTACTTCTGCAGTATCTTCACAACTGTTTCTTCAAACAACTGCAACTACCTTAGGGCTTCTTTGGGATTACTTATAGTTTTTATTTTTGTATTTTTGTTTTTTTGTATTTTGTTTTTATTTTAAAAATATGTTTGTTTAGTGCATTTTTGTATTTTTTCCTTTGATCTAAAATTTACTTAGTTTGTTTTTTTAAAATACTTTAAACAACTAAAACTTATTTTGAGTGATTTCAAAAACAACTAAATATGTCATAACATATCAAACATGTTTTATTTTAAGTAAAAATATAAATTTAAAAAAAAAATCAAAAGTGATCCCAAACAGCTCCTTACCAAGTTATGTCTCTGATTTGGTAACCTGAATGTTTGATTTAAGAGGACAATACTTGCTTGGTTTGTTCTCATTCCCTTTTCTTTTTTTCGGATTTCAGGTGAGAATGGTGGTTGATGAAAATTTTGAAGCTTTTGGTTTCACATCAAAGAATGAATTAATAAATGGAAAGGCTGCAATAATAGGCTTCCTCTTTTTGATTGATTTTGAGCTTTTAACTGGTAAAGGCCTTCTCAAGGGTACAGGTGTCTTGGACTTCATCTATGCAGTTTCGAAAGCTATAAACTCCTAGCAGACACAGATTTCTAATGCTTTTGAGGTATAATTTAACAAATGTACATGATTGTTAGAAGGCTTCTCTATTATTTTTATCATGTTTATTTTAAACCTTCAGAGATGCCAAAATGTTTATTTTGGGTTCCTTCAACACATCAAAAAATTTTTGGGAAATTTACATATTTATTATACAATTCTTTTGTATTTAACTATCTCGCACCTAAACTTTCATATTTACAGACATAGCACTTTACTTCGTTAAACTTATGCATGAAAAGTTGTATTTCACTTAAAAAAGAAAATGATAGTTTTATTTTTTATGTGATATTAAAGTTTTGAGTGTCATATGTGTAAATATGGAAGTTTAGGAGTGATGAGTGACAGATGTAAATACATAAGAATTGTGTGCTATGTGTTTAAATCCCCCTAAATACTTTGTTGTAGCTTTTAGCAACTTTTGAGCAGGTTGTGTTTTAGTGATGGTTTTATTGCTTGTTTAGATGATATGATAAAGGTTATATGTATGCAATAATCGCAAATTATGAATTATTAGGATTTTCTGAGGCATGGAACGTCGCAAAAACCTGTATATTTTTCTGCTACATGAACATATCATTGATTTTGATTCTCATTTTCGTAGGGGCGCACTACTACTGGTTTAGTTTTTTGTGGTCAGAAATACTAATCAAGTTTAAATTTGTGAATCACCAAGGTTGAGGAAATTTGTTTTAAGTTCTCCCTTCTGAAATACTGTATATCGTACGAAATCTGCCCCCCCCTGGGATAATATTTATGTAATGGTGTTACGATATTTTGGCTTCTATTCATTGATAAATTTTCTTTTGAACATGAAGCTTTTGAGCAGCTAATTAAGAGATCTCATTGATGTTTTTGGTGCTTTACTGAGCTATTACAAAAAATGGTTATTCTCTTATAATTCAGAAAGATAATTGGGGTTTGAAAATTTTGACGCCGCCCTCTGACTATTTGTTTTTGCTGTGAGTTGAGACAGCTTTGAAGGTCAAAATTTTCAAAAGACTAATGAGATAGTAGATAATATACTACCCAGAGATTTGGTCTCATTTTGTGAGGACTTTTTGATTTAGGTTCGAGATTTCCCATAGGTGCAAGTCTCTATGGTTAATTAACCACCCTCCTGATAACTGGAGAGCACTTTTGATTTAGGCTAGTCATTAAACACTAAATATTTAACATATAATAGCAGCAAATATACAGTTTAAGTTGTAAAATGTATCACTAGGATCTTGAAGTGGATGACGAGACAAATGATGATGAATCTGATCAAGATCCCATGGTTTCATTATCCCAGGTCGTCGTGGTCTTTGATCTACTTAGTCAGAGGAGGTAGTGAAAGATTCTTGTTAGCAGCCATGAGTTGCATCGTCCAAGAGACATTTATAGATCTTGGGTGAATGTTTGTGTAAGGGGATAAATTTAAGTTGACCCTAACTGACAAAATGTTTTATTTCAATAAATTGTACTCTTATAGTTCACAACTCAAAAGACATAAAACAATTAGGGAACATATGAGCTGTGACCGTGGTCATAGTATAATGGTGTCATTTGACGACAATCATCCGGTTAGAGGGCTCTAGTTGGGTCAAACCATGTAAAAAAAGGACTTGAGTCATGTCCTTACTGGTGTGAAATTACTTTGAGTGTGAATATAATAGTACACTCGATGTAACATTAATAATTTTGTGTGCTGATATCAATAAAAAAGTTATCACCCTCGACAAACTGTTAAGAATGACTTAGTGAATTTGTTGTAAGTAATAAAGTCATTAATTTTAATTGAGTGTTTGATTTGAAAATTTAGTTTGAATGTTAGTTTGAAATTAACTCATGTGGTTGAGACTTTCAGTCAACACAGTCATCATATGATTTGAACATTTGAAAACATTTGTATTTGAAAAATTCATTTGAAATTTATTCGTTTTGATACCATTTGAATGTTAGTCCCGTTGATTTTTGTCATTATAAAGAGGAGGATCGGATTAGGTAATTTGGACTTGCAAATTTTTATGTTTGTGATTTGGACATTGTTGGCACTTATTAGACTTGTTAACTTCAGTTCTTAAGAGGAGAAATATCAAACTAGTTGGGTGAGATTTACAGTCCGATCTTATAGACATGGTTGCCCGATTGATTGCTTTTCAAAATATAAACTAATTGATCACAAGTTTTGCCTTTAACAAATGTAGCACTCCTAAATTATTCGTTAAAGCATGTAGATATTTAGTTGGAGCTCATGTGGGTATTCAATTTCATTTACTTTGAATCATAAAAATGACTTGACGTATTTTTCCAAAACATTCACATAATAAACTTGCATGCTTTTTAATGCACTTATATAACTTGAAGCATTCTCACAATTATATGAGAAGATTTTCATGCACCTGCTCGAATTCCAGAGCATTAAATCGAAATTAGACATTAACTTAAAGTTTATGAATTACATTCAAAACTTTTAAAAGCTTAAGTTGACACAAGAACTTTAGAATGCATACAAGGTTTCATTTTGATCTTTAAAAAAATCAACCTTTTCGCTTGCAGATTTGTTGCGAATTTGGTGGCGTGAGCTTTAGATTTTGAAATCCACAACTTTGAATTATCTTTGATTAGGAGCCTAAACTTGGAAGCCCGAAATTTCAAAGATTTTTAGGACTCTAGGAGCCTAAAATTTAAAGCTCAATACTTTAAATATTAAGCTTAAAAAGCCTAACTTTCAAAAGCCCAAAATTTTAAATAATTTTTAAACCTCATGACCTTAAATTTGGAAGCCCAAAATTTCAAATTTTTTTTAAGATCCTAAAAGCCTGAATTTTAAAGCTAAAATTTTAAAAATTGAGATGATTCACATTTTATATTCTTTTATAAGTTCAACAACATTCCATGATTTTAAGTTAGTTACATGTCCAGATCATCTGAAATTATGACGAACTCTCGACATATTGTTAGGGGACATCGGGAGAATGCCAACTTGCCCAGTTGTCTATAATATGCGCTAGTTACTAGTTAGTGTTGTAAGTCATTGCGACCTGGGAGTAAAACAAAATATTTAACCTACAATCTATAAGTCACTATGGGCCTTCAATGTATCAATAAAAGGTCAAATCACAAGCAAAAATTTTCCTGAATATGTACTTTACTTTTTCTGATGGTACTTAATTCCCTGAAAGTGTACTCGTGTTTTATAGGATGGGTACTTAAAACTTTTGTTTTTTTTAAAAAGATTTTTTTGGACGAGTCCACAATTTCCCTGAAAGATACTCAATTTTCCTATACATATACTTGAGTTTCCTCACATGGATATTTTGAAAATTACCCAGTTGCCCCATTTGTTTACCTTGGCGAGCATGAGTTAGCAACAACAAAATGAAGAAGTCAACGATCCATGATGATACAAAACAAAAGTGATACGATTTTTTTTTACTGTTCAACAATATACAATACAAAATATGAAATACGTGAGTTGGTTGGGTTCGGGTAAGTGTGGCCTAAATTAGGGCTAGATTGAACAGGGATTTATTCCTGTTTTGGGTTCACAAAATAGAGGAAAAGGGAAACGTGTAGAGGGATTTGCTTGTATTGAAGAAGAGAGCTTGGGCTAATTTGCGAAAAATACGTGATAATCTATCTAAATTTTCTGACAATTTTATCTATTATTTGTTTCTAATATTTCTTAGGTTTTTTTTTTGTACAAATTGCACGATATAGATACTTATGAGAGCTTAATGATGCATTAGTGGATATTGAAGCGAGATAGAAGAAATCTACTTTAGACACAAGTCTAATGGAGCCATCAAGTCGCAAAGTCCATTTTGCCTTGAGTGGTGCCAAGGAACCTTCTTCTGCACACCTTGGTGCCACCTTATGGGCACTTAGGCACCATCTATGCACCCGGGCAAACCAATTGTCTAATGCCTTGGCGCCAGATATGTGACACCGAGGTGCCCCCTACAAAATTGTTGTGCCACTTCCTGTGGCACCAAATCGCCGCCTACTGGAACCCAACACTACTTCCTAAGAAAAAATTGAGAACTCTGGCACTCAAAGGTGAAATTGGGTGCCGACGAACCAAATAAAGAGTTATGAAGGCTGTCCGCGTACCATCTCCTGGGGCTACGAACAAACAAATTTTTGTTCGTGTTCGGCTCGTTAACTTAGCTAACGAGCCGAACACAAGCTTCTTAACGTCCTGAACACGAGTTGTTTGCAAACAACAAGTCGTTTTGACATAGCTAAATGTCTAAGTCGTAGTCCCACTGAATAAAAAACGAAAATGCGCTTAATTTTAATGCGTGACTCGGCCCGAACAAGCTCATTGTTTCAAATTTCTATTGTGATTTTTTTGTGGAGTTATTGAGGTTTATTATGGTGTTATTTAGGGCTGTCAAAACGCTCGTTGTTCGCGAACAGCTCGTGTTCGGCTCGTTAAGAAGCTCGTGTTTGGCTCGTTAATTTCGTTCGATAAGTTAACGAGCCGAACACGAACTAAGATGTGTTCGTTCGTGTTTGGCTCGTTTTGGCTCGAAATACTACTTATCAAGTATATATATATATATATATTAAGTAGTATCAAAAAAAAATCTAATTGACTACAAGGCTACAAAAATTTATTATCAATTTAAATATTGATTAAGAAAATAGAATAAAAATTATTAAATTAGATTCAAATGATGTTGTAATATAAATAATAATTTTTAAATCTTGTTCAAACTCTTATTGTCTTATGTCTACATCATTAGGGTTGTTAAAAGGACTCTTTGTTCGTGAACAACTCGTGTTCGGCTCGAAATATAAACGAGCCAAACACGAACACACTTTTTGAGCTCGAAATATAAACGAGCCGAACACAAGCTGCCCTGGGTGTTATTAGAGTGGTATTGCAGCAGCAACGATGTTATTGTAGCTTTTTTGTGGTGTTATTTGAGTGGTATTGCGATTTTTTTTTGCAGCTGATGTTATTGTGGTTTTTTTGTGGTATTAATGAGGTATTATTTAAGTTTATTGTGGTGTTGTTTGAGTGGTATTACGACGATTGTGGTGCTATTACGATTTTTTGGTGGAGTTATTGAGGTTATTTTATGTTATTACGGTTATTTGGCATTACTGTGGTTTTTTTGTGGAGTTATTGAGGTGTTATTGAGACTTATTGTGGTGTTATTTGAGTGTTATTGTGGTGGCTGTGGTGTTATTGCGGTTTTTTTTATGATGTTATTTAAGTGGCATTGTGTTTTTTGTGGGCTGGTGTTATTGTAGTTTTTGTGGAGTTATTGAGGTTTATTGTGGTGTTATTTGAGTGGTATTGTGGGTGTTAATGTGGTTCTTTTTGTGTTATTTGAGTGGTCTTGTGGTTTTTTTTGTCGGTTGGTGTCATTGTAGTTTTTTTTTTGTGGTGTTATTAAGGTTTATTGTGGTATTATTAGATTTATTGTGATGCTCTTTAAAGTGGTATTGCGGCGACTGTGGTAGTATTTTTGAATGATTTTATTTTAGCGTTATTGTTGTGTTATTGTGATATTATTATGGTGTTATTGATGTGCTATTTTGGTTTTATATGAGTGGTATTGTGATGCTCTGTTGTGTTATTCTCAACTGACATTATTATGTTGTTATTGTGATTTTTTTGTGTTATTGATTTGTTATGGTGATTTTTTATAAAGTTATTGAAGTTATTTGGTGTTATTGCAGTTTTTTGTGGAGTTATTGGCGTGTTATTATGGTATTATTTGAGTGGTATTGCGATGATTGTGATTTTATTACAGTTTTTTTTGTAGAGTTATTGAGGTTATTTTTGTTATTGCGACTATTCAGTGTTGTTATGATTTTTTGTGGAGTTATTAAGGTGCTATTAAGGTTTATTATGTTGTTATTTGAGTGTTATTGCAGCGGCTGTGGTGTTTTTCTAATTTTTTTGTGGTGTTATTTGAGTGGTACTGTGATTTTTTTGCAGGTTGGTGTTTTGTGTTTTTTTTTTGGAGTTATTGAAGAATTATTGAGGTTTAATATGGGCGGTAGTGAAGTAGATCTGGGAAGGAAAAGACAAGAATGACGTGCAAGAAGGGAAAAATATTACATCAGAACTCCTAATGTAGAGCTACATTCGGAGTCCACTCATATGTGGACAAGTGACTTCAAGAAAACGCGCGTGCTTTCATGTGATCCTGTGATCCGGCCTGATAACACGAGAATATTCTTCTTGTGTTATTCGGCGTTATTCAGGTGTTATTGTGATAGTATTGATGTGTTATTATGTTATTATAACACCCGAAATATTTCCAGAACACAATAACAAATGAATACCACCACAATAACACCTTAATAATGCGAAATAACACGGGAGGAATATTCCCCTGCTCTAAACGATTTTTTTTATTTTTCCGTCACCTCTACGTGTCTGCATATGAGTGAACTCTGAACGTAGCTCCTGATGTAATATTTTTCATGCAAGAAGCGGCACCGTGCGAACGGGAAAGCGAGAGACGCGTCTCTGTCATCTAGATCGAGCACAGAGATGGATTTAAATAAGAAGGAAGAGATTCATTAGTCTAAGTGCACAAGAGATGTATAACGGTTTCTTAGCCGTTAGTATTGAAGGAATATCAGAGAAGATCAACAAAATTGAGACTGTCATGGCTTTACTAGAGACATTGAGATTCATGATTGAGATTCATGCACATCTAGAGCATATTAGATGACAATTGAAAATGCAATTTAGCCATACTAGTTATATATAGGAAGCAGATAAGGAGATGTATCTTATACAAAAATGGATAGAAGAATATAGTATTAGAGCACGTCACCATCGTCCGTTTTATCAACTTTATATTCTGATTGCCCAAGAAGAGACTAATGAAAGACCAGAGTTTGTCCCAATAAATGAAGAATGAAATTAAGTTCTGTGTTAGAGTTTGTTTTTTAGGATTCGCTGTTTAATGTGTTAAGAGTTAAATACTGTTTTTAGAGTTTAATGTTAGTTTGTTTAGTGTTTGTATTCAGAAAGATTTTCTCATCCTAGACTATTTGGAGTGAGAACTAAGTGTTATATGTATTTGTACTTGTTTGTTGTACTTTGTTATATGTATTTGTACTTGTTTGTGAATGAATGTATATGTTTGTTTGTGTGAAAATTTAGTGTTATTTTAGCCTCGAATCGAATTAGTTTTAGTGGAGAATTTTGAGAAAAAAGGAGAGTTAAGGGAAAGGAAAATAGTCATTTAAGTGTTATAAGACCATTTAAGGGTGGTGTACTTAGGCTAATAGTTCATTTTACTTATGTTTAAAAATATCAAAAATCATGCACTGGCGCCTAAGCACCTCATTCTCGCGCTTAAGCGTAATGTAACCCGAGAGGCAGGTGCCTAAGCACCACTTATCCGCGCTTAAGCGCCGGTTCACAAAAACTGGTTCATGAACGGTTAAAAGTGAAAATTAACAAAAAAAATCACCAGTTTTACTCTAGCTGTCACCTTCAACCGCTCGAGTTCACGATTTGGAAGTCTATGACAAGCCATTTCATGAAGATTTCTTGGTGGAATTGAGAAAAAATTGCTAGATTTGGGTTTCTTGAGGTAAGAGCTTCACTTATATGTAAAAAATTTGGATTTTCACCATGTATTTTGAGTACATTTTTAAGAACCCAAAAAATCACTATTCATGGTGAAAAATAAGGAGAAATCTATAGAAACTACATAGAAAGTGTAGTTTATACTTATAGGAGTTGAGTTTAGTAGATTAGACTTGTTTATTGAAGTTATTGTGGAATTTTATGAAATTTGTATGAACAAGAGCGAAGGAAAAAACCCCTTTGATTCGAGCAAATTTGTGAGTTTGAAAGCTCAAGATAGGTACAGTGATGCTCTGCAATCACAAAAACTTATCCAGGAGCGATGTTTCAAGAGTCCAGGTGGATCTGTAGAAGATCTGATCGTTCGCCGACAATGGGAATGATTTTGTTGTTTTTTCTGCTGTGGTCGTTATTTCTGTAGTTACGGAGTTCTATGTTAACCTCCCCGAGGCTGAAGACGATTGAGTCATGGTTAAAGGAAATTGGTTAAAGGAAATTGGTGGTTAAAGGAAATTGGTGTCTTTTTCACCGGAGGTAATCAATATGTTTTATCATCTACCACCTGATACTTTGTGTTTTTATGCGAACTATAGTTTTACTGAGACTGAACTAGATGAGTTTATTTCCTATTTGACTGTTGGAAGAGGGATCTGAAAAATTACTAATGAAAGAAGAGTCAATTTTTCCACCTCAAAGTTGAGTGCACCTTCGAAGGCATGACACTATTTTATTTCAACCCGTCTATTACCTACAAATCATCTCAAGGACGTTACCAAAGAGGGCAACGTTGAATTATTGTATTCAGGAAGGCAAGCAGGAAGGCAAGATGTATTCAGGAAGGCAAGATCATCAACATTGGAGCTTTAATATATCAGACTATCATCAGTTCTGCCACTGTCGTTACTACTGCAGGTCTGGGATTTTCTTCTTTGTTCTTTTCTTTATGTGAGTAGGCTGGAGTAAGATATGATAGATGAGAGGAAGTAATGTTGCCTCTAAAGCCAATAAAAGCCAATAACAAGTAAAGCGAATAACAAGTGTTAATGTAAAGTCATATTTGGAGCATTCTATTTTTGACTGGAGAGGAGGATTTTTAAGGAGTTATGGAATGAGAACGTCTGCTGCTTCTACATCTAGACCATATATCTCACGAGCTTCTACTTCTAGAGGTGAGTCTACAGAAACTTAAAGTCAACTATTACAGAGGATGATGGATAATATCAACTATACCGCTAGGGGTGTAAACGAGTCGAACACGAGCGAACCTAGCTTAGCTTGTGTTCGGCTCGTTTATATTTCGAGCTCAAAAAGTGTGTTTGTGTTCGGCTTGTTTGCTTAGC
>NW_018165755.1:82393-83539 GCF_001263595.1 Phalaenopsis equestris | reverse complement strand
AACCCGTTTTGACAACCCTAATCACATAGTCATAAGATGTTAAGGATTTGGGCAAGATTCAAAACATCATTTGAATCTAATTTAATAATTTTTATTTTATCTTCTTCATTAATAGTTTTAATTGATTATAAATATCTGTAGCATTGTAGTCAATTAAGTTTTTTAAAAAATACTACTCATCAAAGATATATATATAATTGATTAGTAGTACTTCAAGTCAAAACAAGTCGAACACGAACGAAAAAGTCTACATCTAGACCATCTACTTCTAGAGGTGAGTCCATGTAAACTCAAACTGAATTAATACAAAGGATGATGGACAATATCAACTATACTACCGATAAGGTAAGAAATCTAGAAAGCTTTACAGATCATATTGATGGGTATAATAGTAGAAGAAGTGATTATGAAGAGAAATTGCATTCATCTCTGGAAAACCTCATTAGGGGTAACCCTGGAGTGAAATTTCCTCCATATACTAGATACCCTGATTATGAGCCCACAAATGTTTGCAATAGCTGTGATTCTAAGGATAATGAAGAGGAGGGCTGATTCATTTTGATGTTTGTAATATGTAGTTGGATTATGTGGTTTGGACTTGCTACATTTGCATTTGTGTATTTGTTTAGACTCTGTGATGTGTGAAACATTTATTTTGTTTAATTATGTTATGATGTTGTGTTTGTTAGTATATTGTTTTGGTTTTTATGGTGGTAGTTGTTACTGTTGTGTTGATTATTGTGTTAGTTAGTGAAGGATTGAACTTGATTCTATGTCTTGAGAAAGTTTAGAAATCTTGCTAAATTTATTTTAGGTCAAATTTTGAAGGGATGCTTAGGCAACTCTTGGGAAAGCTCATCCACAACTTTAAAAGAATATTTTGGCCGAAAATTGAGGGAGCCTAGAAGTCCTGGAAGGGGGAGAGAGTTCCTGGAGGTTAGAAATGTTCCCATAGTGTGTAAAAATTGTGAGGAATTTTTCAGGAGATTGTAAGAGTAGAGGGAAAGTGAGAGATTTCTTCCTCCTTGGTGCTTCGAAGAGGAATTTTGTGTGCTGTAAAGAAAGGAAGAGATTCAGAGGAACTTCGAGGAGTTTTCTTGGGGAGAAATTAAAGATAAGTTTATTTATTTGTTGTAGTTTGTATGA
>NW_018165755.1:68821-82188 GCF_001263595.1 Phalaenopsis equestris | reverse complement strand
TACATCGAAGATTCAGGGAGGTCAGAGCCCTTGGAAGTTGGGTGAAAATAAATAGGGAAATAATATTATCGAACGTAGAATTGGAGATTTTAGAGTGACAGACTAAAATCCTCAATTCGGTCCTATCGTTTGGGTGCTGAAGTGTAGATGTTAGCCCTCAGGTGAGGGGAACGTGGGAGCTCCGAAGTGAGAGCCGATATCCTCCAACCTAGCCGCAGATTCAGTAAATAAGCATAGGATTAGTCAATGTTCTTTATGTCTGAACCAAAGGGTAAAGAATAGATATGCTCCTATTTGGCACAATATAATTTGAACTGATTCACTTTATCCATTCACTATAATGTCTTGGCAAGGAGAAGGATGCTTTCTTATATATTGAATATCACATTCGTACCTTCATTAATATATTTAGTTATTTAATAGTTATTAAAATTATATATTTATTTTGATTGCCTATTAGTGACAGATAAGCAAATTGAACTTCGTTGTTGTGATTAAAGTATTGCTTTTCTAAAATCTTAGTTCGTAGTTTTAAACTTACTCTCTGTGAGATCGATATATAGGACTCCATTAGAGCCCTATATTACTTGAGCGATACGTATACTTGCGTTGATAAGTGTGACTTTACAATTATTGAATATTTATTACGTTCATATTTATCTTATATTTTTAAGCATATATAAAGTCACGGTCAGAGTGGAATTTTCTCCATACCCTAGATACCCTTATTATGAGTCTACAAATGTCTGGAATAGCGGTGATTCTGAGGATGATGATGAGGACTGAGTTATTTATTTTAATTTTTGTAATATGTGTTGGACTATATGGTTTGGACTTGCTACATTTTACATTTGCATTTGTGTACCTGTATTTGCATTTGTGTACCTGTTTAGACTCTGTGTTGTGTGAGACTTTTATTTTGTTTAATTGTGTTGTGATGTTGCATTTTGTTAGTATTTTGCTTTAAATTCTAGGGTAGTAATTTTTTATGTGTGTTGATTATTGTGTTAGTTAGTTAAGGATTGAACTTATTTCTATATCTTGTGAAAATTTGAAAATCTTGCTAGCTTTACTTTTAAACTTTCTAGCTTTACTTTTAAATTTTAAACTTAGAAAACTGCTACCCTATATTTTTCTTTTATCTTGTTAGTATGTTGTTTTTATGTTGAGACTGGAAATCAAAGTTAGTGTGTTAGTTTGTTTTTATGTTTGTACCCACTACTTAGAAGTCTATTAAATCACTACATGTTGAATTGAAATGAAAAAATGAAAATGATAGAAAATTGATCTGTTTTTTGTTTTATACTTGTATAATTAGGGTATAAAAATTTCTGTAAGCATGTTATTACAAATTTTCATTCATGTTTATTTATATTTGCTGCTAAAATGTTTAATCTTGTTAAAAATTTAAGTTTAGGGGGGGATAAAAAATATTTTTAAAACTTGAATTTTATTTGTTCTCAAATATGCTACGAGTGAATTTGATTTGAAAAGAAAAATGATCAAGCATATGAAGTTATATTAGAGAAATAAAACTTGATTATAGAAATGAGTAAGAAAATTTAGTTAAAATTTTGAGTAATGAAGAAAAACTTTCAGTTAAAAATTTTTAGTGTAGAAAATGTTAACTATAGTGTAATTATTTTTAGTAAGAAAAATTGTATTTTTGAAAAATTTAGAACTTTAGAGTTTTATTTTTAACTCTTAAATTTCTTTTATTAAAAATAATTTTCAAAACTATTATTATATGTTTAAGTAAAAGATTTATTTCAGGACTTTGCTTTAGGAAAGGAGAAGTGGAATTCAAAACCATTAATGGTCTATCCAGATATAATAATCCTTGCCAGAAAAAGAAAAGAAAAAGAGAAAAAAAGAGAAAGAAAAGAAAATAAAAAGAAATAGAAAAAGAAAAAGAAAAGAAAAAAAGTAAGGGATGAGAAGCTTGAGGATTAGTGTCTAATCAAAAATTGGTTCCACATTTGAACTTTTTAAAGTATAAGACTTGAGAAACTCTTAAGCTTAGGGATATAGTATGATAAACAAAATTTTTTTAATAAAAAATTTTTAAGTAGAGATAATAAAAGGACTAAATTCTAAATTTGAAAAAATTACAATATTTTTGAATTAGATAGGAACTCATATTTTCATATTTCTTAACATTAAAAATTTCTAAATTTTAAGTTGGTCTCATTTACTAAATATTTTTTTTAAATTGGACTACTATATTTCTATATCTAAATTTTAGTAACTCCTAAAGAAACTCATATACATATCATACTTATTTGGTTTTTAAAGATTTAAGTGTCACTTGAGGACAATTAACATTTTAAGTTTGGGGGATTTTGATACACCTAAAATATATAGAGTTTTTAGACATATTTTTATACTTATTTTTGAGATATTGTGCTTTAATGGAATTTATTTGTGCGTTTTTCTTTTAGGTACAAGTAAAAAGGTGAAAAATGCTAAAAGGAGTGAAAAAAGATCAAATTTGGAGCAAAAATGTGAAAGTTGTGCTAAAGTGTTTTGGAGCCTAAGCACCAAATTCGGCACTTAAGCGCCGGTGAAACAAAGAATGTCGCGCCTAAGCGCCAGAGGTAGTTATATGAAAATATGCGACTCTTCCACTAGTTACTTCATTTTACCGAATTTTGAAGGGACATTTGTGACACCTATTGGCTAAAGAGGGTGGTTATGACCTCTAGACTAAAGAGGGTGGTTATGACCTTGGTTATGACCTCTAGAAACAAAAATATTATTAAAAGACTTATGAAAGGAGGCATTCTTTGGAGAATACATCGAATTGGGACACATTTTGAAGAGTTATCAAGACAACTCTTGGAGATTTATAAAAGAAGGAAGTTGAGACTTTTTGAAATGTGCTTAAAAGTTCTGAAAAGTGTTGAAAAGGGAGAGAGTTTTGGAGAGATTTTCAGGCACTGCAAATTTACTTTATCCTTTATGTTTTTAGTTTTGTTGTGAGAGTCAAGAGTGTTGTAAAAAGAAGAGATTCAAATGAACTTCAAGAATTTGATGGAGGATTTGAGATAAGTTTTTATCTTTTGTTATTAAACTACTTTTGATTTTAATCGAGACTTCTTGTTAGTTTGACAATGATTTCTAATTTTAAAATAAAGTGTGGTTTTGTTTTCTCCGTGGATTCTGAGTAAGTTTCTTTATCTTTCTTCTTAAAATGATAAGTAATTAAAAGTATTGGAAGGAAGTGTTGGAGAGTATTGATCTTTAATATTGGAAGAAGTTGTGATGATTTAAATCCATGTACTTCATTTATTTCTTGATTTGGTTTATCCAGATGTTAAAATTTGTTGTGAGAATATGTAACAACCGGGCGGGTATTGTCTCAGTCAACAATTGGAAAGAATTACATGAGATTGTATGAATGAGAATGTAATTCATATAATTGAGTACAAATAAATAGGGAAATAATCTTTAAAGGGTGTAGAGTTAGAGGACTTTAAAGTGGCAGGTTAAAACCCTCAACTTGGTTTATTGTTTTAGGTTCTGATACGAGATGTTAGCTCCCAGGTGGAGGGAATCGAGGGAACTCTAGAGTGAGAGCTGGTATCTTCCCTTCCTAATTGGTCTTCAGAACTATTCAAACTTTAAATTAGTCAATGTTTTTTGTAGCATCTCTAGTAAGGGTAAAGAATACTATTGTTTCTATTTGACACCACAATTTGCATACTTCCACAACAGAATTTCTATATTTATTACTGATTCATGATAAGGAGAGAGATATTTTCATATCAAGTACTTTTCTTTTACATAAACTCAAGTTATCTTTAGAAGTTTTATTGTTTTGTCAAAATATCAAAAATACTAAAAAGAATTGAATTTTTCTTATTGAGAAAATATCTATAGTTTAAGTAATTGTCTTTTTAAAAATAGAAAGTTTGTGCATATTGTGTATTTTCTCTGTGGATTCGATATTCAGGTCTTAATAAAAGTCTTATATTACTTGTTAACGATACATATATTTGCGTAGTATCCTAATATATATATATATATATTACAAAGTTAAATTCTTATTTTCTCTAATTTTCTCTTAAATTCTTATTTTCTCTAGGATCAAGTTTTTGGTTATGTTGTAAAGTAAGATTACATAAGTGGAAAATATTATTAAAGTCATTGTTATACTGTTGCATATAAGCAGTTTCGGGATCACTACCCATTGACACCATTACGGCGATGGGAATAACACTTCATTATGACAGTTTTAACCCACTAACACTATGAAGAATAATCAGAAAAGGAAAACAACTCCAAAAACAACGAGTATAGCACCGTGATATTACCTAAATAATACCATGTCCGACACTAACCGAGACTTACCGTTACACATCAGTTAAAAATAGAGCAAATTTCATTAGCAAAACAAATATTCCTGAAAACATAAATTTGCAGTAAAATAAATATAACCTACCTGCCGAATACTTTCTGTCGCAGCTAACTCAGCTCATTCTCATGATTCTCGAAAAATATTTTGAGATTCCAGCTCATTGTCTTGTTTCTCGCAAGTATTTTAAGATTCCAGCAACATTTCCTCGTCAAGAAATGCTTTCATCGAACCATATCCACCGAACACGAATGGATCCCTAGAAAGGCAATGAAATAAGATTATCCCAAATCCCTAAACCTAAAGGAGACAAAATACAACTTTTTCCAATTGACGGGAAGCGAAAATGACAAAAGTGCATTTTTTTTTTTGGTGCTTGGGCAGGACTCGGGCCAGGTCGGACGCAATATAACAGAGTTTTTACGATAGTGGGGACATATTCCATTTGGCATTTTGTTATTGGCTTCCGCATGCAGGCTTGCATATGTTGCATGTATGGAATAATTTTTCGTGAAACAGAGAGGAAGATTCGTGGGTTCTGCAGTATCTGTGCTCGAACAGGAAATGAGACGGAGGTTGGTTTGGCGAACGGAAAAAAAAATTAGGGGGGGAGGGGGGACCAGTTGCTGTTAAGTTAAATTAATTTCTTCTTTTTCTCCTATATACCACTCAATTCTTATGTATTTAGATATCTAACGCCTATAAAGTTCAATTTTAAAATATATGCCACTTTTTTTATATATGAAAATGCGTATTTCACTTTTTAAAATTTACTTTTGATGTGATATAGAAGATTTGAGTGGTATAAAATGTAAAAAGTAAATTTTAGGTGTTAGATATGTAAATATTTAAGAATTTGGTGGAAAGTGAGAGAACGTGTCTTTGTCATATAGACCGTGCGAACGAGAAAGCACAGAGAAGCGTCTCTATCATCGAGTGTAGAGACGAAGATAGTTAGATATTTTTCTTTTAATAAATCATACTATCAACTAGTTCTATTAATTTATCTGTGTGATTACCTATATTCTAAGATCTTGTTCTCATATTAGTTTCATAGACTAACTTCTTTATCCACATTTATCTATAATGTGTAAATTCTTGTTTATTTGACATTACAACCGGATGTCGGTATAGCGGCCTTTGCTCACTTTTTTCTGTATTTATGTCATACAACGCATCGCTTCGAGAAGACGCCCTAATATTTACTCATGGATTTAAAAGATTCATGTCGTGATTTTTTGATAAATTTTATGTTGGTTATGGACTACTTAAAGCAACTGTCCACCTCTTGCATCCGGGGCTTGGGCCAAGTTGACATAATTCCAAAAAAAGTTAGATGGCCGGGCCAAGTTGGCATAATTCCATTAATGTGAGTCAACAGTTGTTGCAAAGATCGCTTTTCCTCAAAAGGAAAATGTAGTAATACATTACAATAAGATTGAATGTGGGAGATGTCTATTATGATTGTAGCAGGAATCTTGAGGTTCCAAATTTCACTTCAACGGTGGTGGCAGGTTAGCTTGTCGTTTTCTTGGTGGAGGGGAAATTAGGCAGCAGAAAAGGCATTTGATATCAGTGGCTAGTAAATATTCGTCATCGGAGGCAATTTTGGTCGTGAATGTTGAACATTAGGTGATAATGGGTGCTCATCTAGATTGTTCTACTTCTAGGGCGACGGTATAGGGTGGTTAAGATGGTGGGCATCTGCATCAGTGGCTAACGGACATTGGATGTTGGCTAACATCAAACAAAGATGATATTAGACATTTGAGTTGACAAATGATGATGGTCATCATTGGTCGACGATCAATATTAACACTAGTCAATTGTCGACATTGGGTTGAGTGACAATTAGTGGGTAAAGCATTGTATTCCTTATGAATCTCGGCGGATGATCTCATCTAAATGTGCATAAGATTTTATGTTTTTATTTCTTTGGAGATGAAATTTTTACTATTTTCATCAATTAGTTTGAATATGTCGTTGTTAATGATGTTATGTCTTGCATGTATCTTAGTTGCTCAAAAAACTTATAATTAATTGATCTTGGAATTGTAGCATCCATCTCACTATGAGTTTTTTTTTTGTAACGTGGCAAATTTATGAGGATACTTGATACCCCAAATGGCATTAAGAATTTTTGAAGTATGTTTGTAAGCAATTTATTTAGCCTTATTTGAACATGGTTTAATGCACTAATTTTTTTATTAGAATCATTATGTGAAATTGCAATGTCTTGCTTGTAAATTTGATGAAATGGAGTTTGAATGATCTCATAATTGGTTCTAGAAGTTATTCGTTTAAATAATTTGTTGCTTTGAGATTTAAAAATTGGGTCAAAAGTCATGTTTAATGAGCTTAAATTCATAAAACGGTATTTTGGTTCCTTTTTTCAAAAATTAATGTTTTAAAGTATGAAAATATCCAAATCTTCGAAATTTTATCACAATTTTTTCAACACGGGCAAAATTATGAGGCATGACCTATGGGATATTAACATCGACTTATTTCAAGCCATGGTTAAGACATATTTTGTTGTTTGCGATCTTATATGTAAAGAAGCTTTGAGCTTTATTAGTTGTCTTGAGAGTATTAGAATTAAGGGTGTGAGACAACCACAGTTGTTTAGCTGTGAAGTTACTGTCAGAAGAAGTTGCTGGTATCTAAAATAAAGACTATAATGTTCTTTTAGAGTGCAACTGTAAGTATACAATTTCATAAATAATTCAAACAGAACACCAAAAAGTGTAAAATAGTACACTAAAAGGTAAACTTCACTTAACAATAACAAATAACCCAAAAATTGAAATTAAAACAAGTAATATTATTATAATAATTGTATTCATGTTCAAATGATCAAGCCTGCCGGAGAATTTTCTTTTCAAAATTACTTTCCACACACTATCACTATCTGAAATGGACTTTTTACAGTTCTTAACTCATTTTAAAAAGTCATAATCATCAAATATTTTGTTTCTAGGACTCCTATAAAATCTTTTCCCATAATTCGTTTCTGGTTGTGATGTGTATACTCAGTATTACATACCACAATTGTGGTACATAATTTTAGAGCCGATGAAAATTTTTGAACTCATATTCCTTGATAACATATAATTTAAGCTTAAATTAATGTTAAAATGAGTAAGTAGAAGGAAAAAATACATTAAATCTAAAACTAATATACATTAAATTATTTTTTAATTAAATTAATAATTACAATAAATAATTTAAAACTAGTACTTCATTTATGAATTTTATTTTGAAATTTTGAAATGGTATAAGGGATGGGAGGAAAAGAACGGACCACTGAACATAGATTTTAAATGATTTTAAATTCATATGAAATGAAAGGTAAATGTTTAAGCAAGACAAAATTATCCAAAAATGGTATTGACAGAGGATGTGATGTACTCATGCACAATAAATGAAATGTTAAAGGTGCACCTTTAGGTGTTATTTGAGTTTTTAGGGTGCTTTCAGACACATTTTTTAGGACAACTTCGGTTATAATAGTATTTTTTTTTTTACTTTTAAAAAGTATAAAAATGATAAATACTAAAAATGAAACGTGAATGGATAAATTTAAAGTTTTAATGAAATTATTTGCATTTTTTTAGTCATTCATGCATAGCATAACATAAGAATTTAATGTATATTAGATTATAATTATTAAGTCATACTTACGATTTTAATTATTGATTTTTTTCAAGAAAAAAAAAGTTTTAGGTTGATATGTTTGGTAAGAGAGACTTTGTTTATAAGAGGAGGACTACAGCTGACAGGTACTAGTATGTTGTGTTTATAATTTCTTTTTTGTGCTCTTCCTTTTGGATAGACATATATGGTTGGGTGGATTGAGTTTTTACTTGCAAATATACTTTTACTGCTATATTATTTAAATTTCTTTATTGAACCTGTGAATTATTAGCCGTTATTTTAAATATATTGAAAGTTTTAAAAATGTGGATTGTTATATGTTAATACCATCCAATCGTAGTACCCGTCTTAGTTAATTTTAAGCACCAAACCCGATTATGACAACGTACTCTCTGTGACAAAACATCACTTGAAGCAACAACCGATATCAGAGTCACAAAGAAGTGCATCATCCCAAACTCCGTGCTGACCTCGAAGACGGTATAATGGTCCACTAGCAACTACTCCCAATTGCAACCGCTCCCTACTATGGGGCAACGAATCTCTTTGCTCATAAAAATTGTACCTCGTGAAACTGTGTAACCGATTCTCTCCTGTGAGACAAGTGATTGCACAGGTAAACTTATAGTAGAACATTTCAATAGGGCAAGGCTCTGTGAGTTTTTCCTTTCCGGGGTTTCCACATAAAAAAAAACTTCTTGTTTCTCTAATGGTTATCAACTTTTATCTGAGTTTGTGTTGTATTCTCATACAGTGATGTTAATTCATTACTCTGTCGTTGTGAAACTTTCAGCATCAGCTTCATATGTTTTTTTCTCATTCAACTTCATTTCGCAATCAAGTAGCATCAGAGTTGTTAATGCAAAACCATCAGTTCATGTGGTGCACCTATGAATCACACGAGCAATGGTCAAGAAAAATAAATACATCATTTCCATGAAATTATATGAACTTTTAATTTGTTACATATATCTTTTGCTTTCTCATCCATTTGATTCATGTGTGCTATCATTGATGGCAATGAAGACTTTTGTATGATGGTTTACAAATAAAGAGAAATAACTGAGTGTGATGTTAGATAAAGTGATCGACTGTGTAGCATCACCACAATAAATTGGGCATCACCACAATAAATTGGATTATCATTAGAGAATTAGTTGCTATTTACAAACATCTCGCAAGAGGACACTATTAATAGAAATGAATCAAATTCAACATAAATGTTTTGCATCTCATATATAATATATTTGTACAGAAATAATAAATATAAGTTCACTAATTATATATAATATAAGGAAAAAATTTAATAATTTTCTCATAGATCAACAATATCATAAACCATTAAACTCCCACGTTTTCATACAAATTTATCCATACTGATGATCTACATGTTTCACACTTCGTATGTATTGACAAGGAAACAAGAAGGTATTCCCTTCTCATATGCTCAAATATGAGTTAATACGAATAACATTATAATTCTTAGAATAGAAAGACTTTTCATGTCTTATGATAAATATTAATCTTAATTAAAATGACATTTTTTATGCTTAATACATTCATTTTGTGTTCATAATGCGGCGAGACAAGAAATTGTTTGTAACAATTTTTTCTCTGTTTTGTGTTTCAGACCGCTATCACATCTTTGTTTGAAAAGTTGTTCTCTTATTGTTTTTTTTATAAATTTCAGTGATGAGAAATTTCTTTTTTCAAACCGACTTATTAAAATTAAGTGATTATAAGATGTCTGATTTTAATAAGTACTTGTAATTCTCAAGAAATTATTACATACAGAGTACGTACGCAGCTCTACGTGCGGACTCCAGTAATATATCGCAATGTGTTATATCGGGGCCACCTAAAAAAAATTAAAGTGAAACAGCGAAGGTTATTTGAGAGGATTATTAAGGGGTTATGAGGGATTATTGGGGCTTTAACTCCAATAACACTGCAATAAACTCTCAATAACCCCCCCAATAACCCCCTGATAACTTCCGCGCGGTTCCACTCCAATAACCTCGCGCAGTTCCATTTCAATAACCCCTGCATTAACCTCGACAATAACTCCCCAATAATCCCCTAATAACCTCCGTGATTTCACGTCAATAACCCCACAATAACCTCCACATGACGGCATATTATTGGAGCCTCCAAGCAGAGCTACGTACGTACTCTATGGAATAATTTCTCTTAATTCTCACTGTAGCTTTACAAAAAAATTACTTCACCACAATTTTACGATCGCATTTCAAAAGAAACAGAAGCCACCACCAAAAAACCCCATATTCACATAATACCAAGTAAAACTTTGAAAAATACACATAAAAAATGAAATATATACATCAGAAATCGAATATAATTTCCTAGGAATTTCCATAATTAGTAAAAAATTTGGCATAATGAAACAACAAAAGTAGGCGATGAAATAGCAGTAAATCACATCGAGCAGAGTCCTTTTCTCATCAACCTCTACATAGAAAGTCTACAAAAACTTTACCTGTCGACGAATGCACTTTCAAAAAAAACAGCTTCCAAAACGCCATCACAAAAAGGTGCAGAGTAACAAAAAGGCCGAAGACCAGCAGCATCACATACTATGAAACAGACCGCACTGCTTTCAAAACTGTAGTAGCCTCATTCACTTCACCAACATTACTGATAACAATATGATCATCACTCTCATAAAGCACATCAATCGCTTCAATGCTTTTACTGCTGCTTCCACCAGTCTGTTCCAGGTCTTCTTCTTCCATGGCAGCAGTCTCAGGTTTGGCAGCTAATTCTGCATCAATTGAACTCTGTGATTTCTTCGGAGAGTTGGGCTCCACGTATTCTTTGTTTGCAGAGTTAACTCGCCTAGTTAGAATAAGATAGTGCGCTACTGATTTGTGTCCAAGGTTTCTGACCTGCTTGAAGTATCAAGGAGATGAGATGGTGATGCAGGAAAAACAGGACATTCCCAACCGGCTAAGAATGGCATATAAAAAACTCACTTTTCGGTATAAAGGGCCGGTTGGAGCCCAACCTTTCTTGATTC
This sequence comes from Phalaenopsis equestris, assembly GCF_001263595.1. NCBI lineage: Eukaryota > Viridiplantae > Streptophyta > Magnoliopsida > Asparagales > Orchidaceae > Phalaenopsis > Phalaenopsis equestris. The sequence goes on along the minus strand of NW_018165755.1, from coordinate 71,137 downwards.
TACAGAAACTGCAGTTGCAGATTCCACGACAAACAGGGCAGATCCAACTGGGGTTCTTCTGAACTTCTAAAACATTCTCACCATATCTGCATGAACATCATAAATGATTGATGATGTGCACGTAGCCAATAGGCATAGGCATGCTTACAAGAAACGAAGTTGAGTGGATCACAAAAGCAGTAAGAAAAAACTATACTTTTTAAAAGGTTTACATGCATACCACTTCATTCCTATGCATTTACATATCCAACACTTAAAACTTTAATTTTTACATGTATGCCACCTTACCTATGAATCAAAAGGCGTATTTCACCATTTAAAAGTCAAAATAGTGGTATTTTTTAAAGATTTCGGTGTTAGATATGTAAATAAATAAAAATTGGGTGTTATGTATGTAAATGCCCCATTCTTTTGTCTACTTCTTCCAGATTTGTTATCATGCGAATAAATATGGTCTCATTTTCCTGGTCAATTACTACTGTGTAGCCTCTCCATTCAAACTTAAGAAAAATCCTATTAGTGTTAGAGTCATCACATTGCCATATCAATATTATCACGTGACTTAAATTTATAGTATGAATCTCCAAGTATCTATTATTGTAATAATATATTCTCTATATTAATGATATTATTATTTATAGTAGATAAAAAACTATAAAGATTGCAAAGAATATAATATTATCTATAGATCAACTCTACCAACTAAGAAACCGTTACAAGCAGAACAGATAGGATAAGTCATGGAGGACTACTCTTTGGTTTCCTTTTTAATATTCTAAAATGCTAATTCAAAAGAAAACCAACCTCAGAAGCACTAGCGTGCATCTAATTTCATAATCAAACATGAAGAGAGTAAATATTTTATAAATGTCGCACAGCAGAATTCTTTAGGCAACAAAAAAATTTTGAGAAATGGAGAATGCATTCGTTCATTCTTTCATTCGCCCTCTCTCAATCTCCCAACACTAACTAAAACCTACATGAATATCCCACTAAAATTCTGTCGCCTGCCATATAATTTAGTAATACAAGTTTTGTTCTACATAATTCAAGTATATTCCTGCTGGTAAAGCACTATATAAATATAATACTTGTAGCGACAAATTATATTTCAATGGTGATTTTGTAAGCATTTGAAAACAAAATAGGACTAGCAATAAAACCCTTTTTTTTCTTGTTTTCGGATAAATCGCTTTGTCTTAAAGTGCCGAAGATATACATTCGTAAATGCACCTTTCATTCTATTCACTAAAATTCCCATGAACAGTTAAGCAGAACTTAAGTGTTTTTATTCTACTTTATATAAGCAAACAAACTAAATTTTCAAGAAATTTGCAATTAGTATGGAATAAATATTATCAGCCTAATTTACCACCATATTCCGTGGAGACCTACAATTCATGTTAATTTATCTCATTGGATCAAATAAATTTTTCCATTAGCTCAAACAATTCTTTTGCAGAACCAAAATTTTAGCTTAAAAACGATAAATAAAAAAAATAACAGCAAAATTCAGTTAGAAAAAAAAAGCTACATCAGGCAGGAACCAAATTCAAGATTAAATTGAACCACCGGATCAAGTGATAAACACAGAAAAATGTGTGGAATAAGGCTCTCACTTTACTTTTGCAGAAAGAAACTGTATTATTATGTGACACATTAAGATTTCTAGAAACGAAGAAATAAATGTTTCAGCATTTACGAAAAGAAAATAAATCATAAAAGACCGTAGAGAAAACTAACAAATTCATTCATGTAAGTGGTATTGCCTATACATCAAATGACCTATTCACCTAGCTATATTTAGCAACAAAATAAGGGAACAAACCTCATGTACAAACAATCGCCACAAAACTGCCCTTGAACCAAGTTACACTTCATACAACTTGTATGGCGACCAAGAGTTTTCTGCCTGTAGGAAGATTGCACATTCGTCAAATCAATTAAAATTAGTGAGTGTGTGGCCAATAACATATTTTACAAGCATACCTAGAGAACGTCTAAAGAACAAAACTCTGACTAAATATTTAACATCTAAATTGAAACCAGATAGTTATATGCATTGAAAAACTATTACAACACAGAAGTTATAACAGGATAAAAAGTTCAAAATTAACTTATGAAGAACTGATTTATGTTCAATTTACCGGCAAGGATATGCTTTAGAGCATCATAATTACTACAATCGTACAAGGGTGACAGCTATTCATGACCATCAATTCTAATTATATATGGTGAAAAAATAAGTAAAACATTTGAAACAAACATGAAGCCAACGCTAATATATATATATATATATATGTATATATATATATA
>NW_018165755.1:64958-68797 GCF_001263595.1 Phalaenopsis equestris | reverse complement strand
ATATATATATATACATATACATATATATATGAAGAGCTTCTTACACAAAAGACGTGGCCTATGGAGCCAAAATTTAAGTGTGGTGGCTTGCTCTTATTTATCCATTTATCCCTATAAGAACCAACTTTAAAGAATCAGATCAATGACGCTTAGAGAGGACTTATTAGAAGTTTGAACCTCATCTTTGACATGCCCAGACTTTAGTAACACTGCATTTGACAAACACAAACGCCATTGTAGAAAGCTGTCCTAAACATATCCAACATAAATTGATGTAAATAGAATTAAGATAATAAAGATTATATATATATATATATATATATATATATATATGAAAGTTTCAATAGAAAATTTGATTGTGTTAGGAATTTAAATATAGATACATAATTAACTTTATGTAAAACGGTGTGTTTTTCTTTTTTTCAAATTAATGCCTAGGATTTAACACTAGAGGAATGCCAACTCCTTTTTATTGTATTTACCAAACACCATTGGATTCTTAGTACAAAAAAAGCCCAATATGTGCTTCACTCTTCTTACTTGCATCAATAACCTTATTCAATATATTAACCTACTATGAATTCCATTCATGAAAAGAAAGTTCAGATCATGCCATGAGCTTCAATTAGAAAAGAACAACAAAGAATATTCTTATAGGGTGTCTGATTTGATGCATATGGAAATAAAATGCCGCAAAAGAAGATTTGTGAGAGAACTGAACTAAAAAATAATTTTCCATCCACCATTTTACTTCAAACTGTCGGGCTATAATGTGGAGCCAAAGCAATTCTAGCATCATGCAGCAGGTAGGCTGGTGAATTGGCGCCAGCCATGGGCGTGAGGCCCACGCCTAAGCACCCATAGATGGGCGTTCCACAGAGGAGTTGGTGCTAATGCGCCGGCTTTAGGCGCTCATGTGCTCAATATAGAGCAGCCCCTGGTTTTTTTTCCCCCATATATCGACATTTAGGCGCCGGTTTATTGGCACCTAGGGGCCCATTTTTGGGCGTAAATACAGAGAGTTTGATGTCTAAGCACCCATAGATGGGCATTCGACAGAATAGTCGGCGCTAATGCGCTTGCTTTAGGCGCTCATGCGCCCGATATAGAGCAGCCCCTTGTTTTTTTTTTTTTTTCTGAGAGATCGACATTTAGGCGCCGGTTCATTGGCACCTAGGGGTCCATTTATGGGATTAAATACAGAGAGTTTGACGCCTAGGCACCCGGGAGTAGTTACCTCAAAATTTTCGATTTTAAGCCAATTTTCCAGCATGGAACATTGGTTGCCTGTTGAGTCTTCTTTGGTATTCCTCGACAACTTTCTGGCGTAGGAGAGATGAGTCAAAGAGGAGATTTTTTGGGCTCTCAGTGTGTGTTGTTCGCGTCGGATTGAAGAAGGAAGATTGTGGAGCATCATGTAAGTTTCTTCGTATGAGTGTGAAGAAGAAACTTGTTATTCCATTATAAAACTTTTTGAATTATATAGTGAAATTTGTGGTGACGTGACTCCGTGATTTTTTTTCGTTATATAAAATCCTTGTATGCTTTCTGGTTGCTTTGATTAAGCTTTCTATTTATTTTTGTTTCGATTTTCTCGAATCTTGTAATCCTATTCCGCGTTAACATTGAGAATTCTTTGGAGGACTTCCAACACAAACCATACCTAGAGAAAAGTAATTCTACAAACAAAAATTATTGTATTTTGCATCAATTTTCACCAAAAACAACACACCCCCTTAGAAAAATGAAACAAACTTGTAAAATGGATAAGAAACTTAACCTAAACCTGAAAGCCAAAAAAGAGGGGAAGATGTGAAAGAAAGTGAATCAACGAGCAACCTGCATTGGTGACAGGTCTTCCCCTTCACTTGATCATAGATCCGCTTCCCGCTATTATCATAACCATCCACAAAGAGAGTCCAGCCCATTTCACAACTTCCGAGCAACTTTTCATGCTCTTCGTTATAAACCTCTTCCCTACGTCCCTCGATCAAGTCCGAACTGTCATCAGCCAAAGGATCCTTCTGTCTTTCCGCTCCATTCTCATGATAGCAAACCGGAGCTACATTCCGTAACCTAACACGCGACAAAACACGAACATCTTCATTAACCTAATCAACTAAGCAAACCTCAAGAAATGCGCCAAAAGAATTAAAGAACAGGTCATGAAAAACCTAGAGGAGCGCCTCAGCGACGGAGTTAGAGACGGAGCTGAAAGGCTTCTGGTCCTAGTAGAGCGTCTTGGAGTCGAAGCTGGAGACGGAGCCGAAGGCCTCCCGGCCCTAGTAGTACAAACTGGCTTTAGATTTGAGGAGCGGCAGATTTCGGACTTGAGGTTGAGGATACCCAGCTTCTTCATCCTCTCCATGTTCTCCTTTATCCTTTCACTGCGAGACTTCTCGTAGACGGATTCCATCGCATCTCCGCCACCCTCGGCTATGATTTGGGCGGGGAGAGATCTCTTCCTCGAGGTCAACATCTGAAACAGGCGTAGAGCTGGCGATGATCTGCTCTCTTCTTGCTCTGGCTTGCCCCGGCAGAAAGCTATTGGAGGATTTTAGGGTTTATGTGGGAGTGGGGGAGTGTGGAAAATAGAAGTGTGTGGGGTGGAAGGGGAAAGTTGCGCAAATGCTGGCCTTCAACTTTCTAGACTCCAACGGTCGGCTAGTAGTCGTCGCAGGTGTGAAGGAGTGACTGTTGAAAAAGCGCTTCGTTTCATGCTAGGAGCTTAGCTTTGGCTCTGTTTCTCAATTTAGCTCGGTTTTGGTTTTTTTTTTTTTTTTTTTTTTTTTTTTGGTTCAGCGGCCTCCTCACCGTTTCCCACTATTTGTAGGAAAAGTGGACATCCAATACCTATCAGCGGCCTAGCTTTGTCGACGCAGATTTTACCCCATGCCTCTTTTATGAAGCCTAACCCCTATCCCACGAAAGAGAAGAATGCGTGATCTTCTCCCCTCCTCTCTTCTTCTCCAGCCGGTGACGGTTCCTAATTGTCTTCCTCCTCTTCTCCTTCTTCTCTTCTTGTTCCCGTGATCTCGTAAAGTAGGGTAAGAAATTTTGGCCCTATCCCATAAATCTGTTCTAGGTATGATTTCGTGGCGGTTTTCTGTGGGGTGTTGCTGTAATTTTTTGATTTGATGGTGGTTTTTTGTCGATGACGGGAAGAACTACACCTGTATGGATACTTGTATATGAGATTAACTTTTTTTTGGGTTTTACTTGTTAAGCAGTTACAAGGAGTTATTGTTGAAGGTTGGAGCATTTACAAACACTGCTCTTCATGTTTCAAATCTTTTTTGTTGTTACACATGTGCACGGTAATGAAAATTAGAGTGTGTGTAAAACTGTATTGATATGTTGTTAAATAATGAGGTGTTATATAAGTAGAAAGGTGCATGTGTCCTGGTTTGCAATATTGTCTTACATAATACATAATAATTTTTTATCGGTTTTACCAAACAAGGGTAACATGGTGAAATCTCTGTCGTTTTCACACAGGTGCACCAAACAAACAGTCAGTTTCCCCTTAGCTGCTTTCTGGGACAGCGCAGTTGCAGTTGAAAAGCTGAGAAGCTGCAGCTGCGCTAAATAGACCCTGAATCTGGAGGCGAAGCAGCTTGTTGGTTCTAGTGATGTAGTAATTGAGTTTAGTGTTGACCTCACTTTTGGTTGAGGTCTAGAAACTTCTTTAGTAGCCTAGGTCTAGCCATAGGACTTTCCTATTGACTAGTCTTAGAAAACTAGAAAATGTACCCTCACCATTAGAAACTCAAAACTCTTTTCTTTACTCCTTGAAGTTCCACATATTGGGGTCCTAACCTCTAGCACTTAGTAGGTAA
>NW_018165755.1:64451-64836 GCF_001263595.1 Phalaenopsis equestris | reverse complement strand
ACTATACCCTTACCATATCTTCATGATACCCTCACAATACCTTGGCTAAGATCAATACATGAGAGCCCAAAATGGAGATTTCATTGATCCATGGTTCATTTAGAATGGATATTTATCCAATTCTACTTGAAATGCTCATCTTGGGTATTTTGTTCTAGACACCTCCAAATTACCTAACTGCCCTTGAAACCCAAATTTGGACAAAATTCCCAAATTTGGCCAAAATACTCAAAATTAATCAAAACTTATTCCAAACACTTTGAATACATCCAAATTTGTCAAAATTGACAAAAATGACCAAATTACCAAAATGCCCCTCCATGGCCCAAAAATCCAAAAATTCCAAAAATTCCTAAAAAATCCCAAATAAATCCAAAATATTCCC
>NW_018165755.1:62357-62690 GCF_001263595.1 Phalaenopsis equestris | reverse complement strand
TAGATGTATTCGTCTCTTCAAGACGAACATTTTAAAAAAATAATCACTAAAATCCATTTGAGAAATGAGAGAGATATTAAGATTTTAAGATGGACGGCTCTCGGTTAAGGCTATCGGGGACGATGAACGGATGTCATCCATCCTCGCTGTATTGAATGAACGGCGGAGATCAAGCCGAATGATCCTATGGGACGATACAGCGCGACGCGTGGCAGCTGACTCAGAAGGCGGCGTCGAATAGGAGCGCGCCACGTGGCTTTTCGACGGATCCGAGGATCCAGTCAGCCCGCGGTTTGAATAAATAAATAGGATATTTAATAAATTCAGAAAATA
>NW_018165755.1:61634-62299 GCF_001263595.1 Phalaenopsis equestris | reverse complement strand
ACAAAAATAAAATAAAAATATGCTCTTGCTCAGTGAACAGAGGAAAACCATGTGGAATTATTTTCACATTAATTTGATGCATAAATTATTTTTAAAAAATGAATTAGGGTTAGGGGTTTTTCAATTCTCCATTCATATTGAATTATCACCTTGACTCTAAATTTTTATATGTTGTAGCCTCTGTCTAGGTGAACAATTTAAGCATTTTTCCAAAGACATAAGAGATCTCTAGATAGAGATCTTAATTTTCTAAGTTTTTATGCATTTTCTATTCAAATAATTATAGAAAATTGCATGTGACTTATAAAATTCTACAAAAATTCATGTAAGTTTCCTATGGCCAGGGTAGTCTTAGAAAATAATTTCATAATTTTTGTCGATCAAAATATCCCTATTTTAAGCAAACCTCAATTTGCTTAAGACATTTAATTTAGATTTAGATGGAGCACGCAGAGACTAAAATCACTTGATTTTTGTTCTTTAATGTGGCTTATGAGTCATAGAACTCACCATAAAAATTTCAAGTCATTTGGAGATCATTTAATATTTTTAATTGATTTTTAAAAGTAACCCTCAAATTTGAAACTTAAATGATTTTTAAAAATCAAAATATAACTCCAAAAATTATGAAACTTAGTTTTTTGAGTTCTCTGATGTTAGGGGAA
>NW_018165755.1:46623-58638 GCF_001263595.1 Phalaenopsis equestris | reverse complement strand
CATAATATAAACCCTATTTAATTCCTTATATTAAATAGAGGAATTTGTCGGCCAATACATTGGTTTCGCAGACCAAACGGATGTCATAACTTTCTCTAGTTTATTTGATCGAGCCTAACCCTCAATTCTTGTGTTCATCCTTCGGATAGATACAAGATTTGAAGTAAAATGCTCTTTCATCTAAACTATGAAAATTATGGGGTCAGTTTGACTTCAATTTTTTAAAACGTCCTTCCGAAGCGGGCAACGAGATTTCAATTCCGATGACCGACAGCTTCTTACGGGCAAACCCCACGTGCCGACATTTAGCAATTCGTAGGTGCGGGGCTGTAAGATAGGGCAAAATCACTCTCTTTTTTACAAATTTATTATAAAAATTAATTAGTTAAAAAATATATAATTCAAAATTAAGACATATATTTTATTAATAATAATAAATTAAATAATATTACAAGTATTTTAATATATTTTATATTTTTTATATATTAAAAAATAATTTCATATTTTAATGTAAATTTTCACGCTAAATATAATTTCATGAAAGTAAAGTTACATATGAAATTCATATTAAATAAAAGAACAAAAATTAAAAAATCTAATAATTAAATATATACTAAATAATTAATATATAAATTTATAACTTCAGGTTAACTATAATTTTATTTCATTTTTTTATTTTCTATTATGGCTTGCACAAATATAAAAAAAAGTACACAATTTTTAAATAAAAATATGCCAAAATAATTTTTAAAAAAAAATTGGGTCATTTACATACATACTACCCAATTCTTATGTCTATACACATCTAATACATAAACATCACTTTTTACATTTATATGACCACATATCAAAAGCATCATTATTTGAATTTTGTGATATCTTTAATTGTCCAAAAGTGAAGCACATCTTTTTATGCATAGCCAATTTCTATGTATGTAAACTTTGAAGTTTGTGTTAGATATATAAATACATGGAAATTGAGTTGTATGTATATAAATTTCCTAATAATAATTGGTTTGTGAACTAATATTACTGTTGTCTAAATTAAAAAATGTCTATATATAATCATTTCTAAGAACGGTTGGGTATAAACCATATGGGTACATTTTGATACAACAACAATAACAACAACAACAAAGTCTTAATTCCACTACGTGGGGTCGGCTACATGAATCATTTTTCTCCATTGCTTTCTATGTAATGTCATATTTTCATTTAGATCTAATAAATTAAGAACCTTTTTAATATAATAAGCTCAAGTCTTCATAGGTCTACCTCTGCCATTCTTAATATAAGTCGAATCTAAAACATCTATTCTCCTAATCGAATCATTAGATGTTCCATGTTTAATGTGACCAACCCATCTAAGACGACTTTCTCTAATTTTTTTTGTCACTGGAGCTACACTTACACTATCACAGATATAATCATTTCACATTGTGTCTCTAAGTGTAAAGCCACACATCCACCTAATCATTCTCATCTCGGCAACACTTAATTTAGTATTACGCTTCTCTTTTAAAGGCCAACATTTAGCGCCATAGAGCATTGCAAATCTCACCACCCTCTTATAAAATTTTCCTTTCAGTCTAAGCGGTACTTTTCTATCACACAAATGGCTTGAAGCATTCATCCACTTCAACCAAATTCTACTATTTCTACTATTAACATCCCCATCTATATCACCTTCACTTTGAACAAAAGACCCCAAATATCTAAATTGTTCACACCTTTTAATAATTATTTGATCACCCAAAGTTACATAAGTTACATTTCTGTCACTAGAACTACTACTATTAAAATTACATTCCATGTATTCAGTTTTAGTTCTACTCAAATGAAGGCCTTTAGACTCCAATGCAGACCTCCATTATTCAAGTTTTTCCTGTGTTTTTTCTCTCGTCTTATCCACGAGAAGGATATCATCAGCAAAAAGCATACAACAAGGTACATCCTCCTGTAAATGTCTAGTAAGACCAACCATAACTAAAGCAAAAAGATATGGGCTTAAAGCTGATCCCTGATGTAACCCAACAAAAATTGGAAAATATTTGTTCAATCCTCCTTCAGTTCGAACACAAGTAACAACTCTAGCATTCATATCTTTAATGACTTGAATATAAGTCATATCAACACCTTTCTTCTCAAGAATTCTCCAAAGGATATCTCTTGGAACTAAGCTTTTTCTAAATCAATAAAAATCAAATGTAGATCCTCCTTATTATCTCTGAACTTCTCCATCAAACCTCTCAATAAGTGTATAGCTTCCATAGTAGACCTGCTCGACATAAATCCAAATTGATTAAGAGAAAGCTTTGTAATACGCTTTAACATATGTTCAATTACCCTCTCCCATAATTTTAAAGTATGACACATCAACTCAATACCTCTATAATAGACACACTCTTGTGCATCCCCTTTATTCTTAAAAATGGGACCAAAATACTCTTCCTCCACTCCTCGGACATTTTGTTTAGTTTTTAAAATAATATTAAAGAGTTCAGTAAGCAAAGAAACTCCCAAATCTCCTAAATATTTCCACACTTCAATTGGGATATCATCAGGTCCTACAGACTTTCCACCCTTGGTTTTCTTTAAAGCCCCCTCAATGTCTTTTGTACTAATGCGACAGTAAAAATAAAACATTTTATTTTTATTAAATATATTAAGATCACTAAGGTTGATCATATTTTCAGATACATCATTAAAAAGTTTATCAAAATAACTCACCCACCTCTGTTGAATGTTTTTTTCTAAGAAAAACACTTTTTGATTTTTCTTCTTTAATACTTTTTACTTGAGCGAATCTTTACTTTTCTTATCTCTTTGTTTTGCTAGTTTATACATATATTTTCACCCTCTTTAGTATCTAATCTATTATAAAGATCATTAAAAGCATAATTTTTATCATCACAGATTGTTCTTTTAGACTCCACTCCCTGCTGGTCATTTGATATTTTTTCCAATTCTCTAAGCTTTTACATTTAAACCAATTTTTATAACATAACTTCTTATATTTTATCTTTTCTTGCACATTATTATTCCACCACAAACTATTTTTATTGATAAAAAATTTTCTTTTTGATTCTCCAAGTACATATTTTGCTACTTATTTAAAACCTATTTGTTACTTTATCCCAAATAACATTTGCTTCTTCATAAACATTCCAAATCTTGAAATATTGAATTTTACTAATAAAAATAATTTTATTTGTGTCTTTTAGGTCCCCCATCTAATTCTACGATGATGAATCCTAGTATTATTTATCTTACAACTCTTCATCTTAAAATCTAGAACTAATAAATGATGTTGGGTACTAAAATACTCATATTGTTGAGTATTTAAATTCTCACTTGGAATGACCTTACAATCATAATCTCGACGATCTCTTCTTCTCATAAGAAAATGATTAATTTGTGTTTTATTATATCCATTCTTATAAGTAATTAGTTGATTATCTCTTTTTTTGAATAAATTATTAGTAATAATAAAATCATATGCTAAAATAAAATCTAAAATGACTCTACCTTCTTCATTAGTCACTCCAAAACTATAGCCACCATGAATATTTCTAAAATCTTTAACCACTCTACCTACATGTCCATTTAAGTCTCCTCCAATAAAAATTCTTTCTTCAAGAGATATCATTTGTATTAAGTGTTCTAAGTCATTCCAAAATTTATATTTAGACCCTATATCTAAACCTACTTAAGGAGGATAAACACTTATAATATTAAAAATCTTATTATCAATGATAATCTTAAGGGTTATAATTCTATCTCAAACTATATTAATTTTTACAACATTATATTTCAAACTCTTATCTATAATAACACCTACACCATTTCTAGTGCGTCTCTTACAAGAATACCAAAGTTTAAAACCTAAGTTATCAATCTCCTTAGTCTTTTCTTTAATCCATTTAGTTTCTTGAATACATAAGATATTAATATTTCTATGAATCATAATATCAATTAATTCCATTAATTTACCATTGAGAGTACCTATATTCTAAGATCCTCTCATAATATTAGTTTCATTAGTTTCATGGACTAATTTTTTTACCCGCATCCATTTTTAATGTGAGAACCCTTGCTTATTTGACACTACACCCCGACGCCGTTGTAGCTGCCCTTGCACCATATAACACATCGCTTCTAGGGGACTCCCTAACACTTACACAACGATCAAAAGGATTCATGTTATGATTTTTCTGAAAAGTTTTACATTTGTTGTCGACTACTTAACACAATCTTTCACTTTTCACACCCGGGCTTGGGACCAACAATGGTAGTGTTATATAATACATTTTGATAACACTTTTAAAAGAAATATTAAAATGTTTTTAAGAAAAAATTTTAATTTCAAAATTTACACCAAGAAGTTTAACATTTATATGAAATTAATTACATGTATTATGAAATTAATTACATGTATTAAGAGCTTTAATAAGCTTAGGTGCTTATAAATTCAATATACAAAAAAATTCAAAGGAGCTGACAATTAATAAAAGATTATGGGTACATTTTTAAAACACTTTTAAAGAAATATTAAAATGTTTTTAAACAAAACTTTTAATTTCAGAATTTACATCACAAAATTTAACATTTATATAAAATTAATAACCTCTTTTAATAACTTTAATAAGCTTGGGTGCTTCTAAATTAGATACACAAAAAATTTTAATGAGTTGAAAATTAATAAATGATCAGTTTAAAGTGATAAAATTCAGATGTTAAAATTTGACTATGGACTTGATCTATTTATAGGGGAAAGTTGGGGAAAAATAATAAATTTTGATGAGACAGATGATTAAAGTGGATCCCCTGAGTAATTGTCCCATCCCCCTATATAAAATTAATAACTTGTCTTAAGAGTTTTAATACACTTCTTATAAATTCAATATACAAAAAGTCAAATGAGGTGTCAACACATCACCCCCTTTGCTTTCTGGTCGTAAACATCTACCCGTAGCTTAATTTCTTGGGGTTAAGGTGCAGAGAGAGCTTCTTGGAGTTCTATTGGAGAAAAGGGGAGAGATCATCTTCTTTGTAAGGAGGCTAAGAGCAGGTAAAGAGAACTTGTCCTCAAACATCACAAAAGTGAAATCTCTAAAAACAATTTGTTCTTATTTCCTAGTGAGCATCTTTAGGGTTTTGTGTTAAAGTTATGGAATTTAGGTTGATGTTAGAGGAAACCCCTTAGGTTAAGAAGTTTTTTGTTGCATCCCTCTAATCCTTGAGTGATTCTCTCAACTTTAGCCCAAAAACTTAGATATACCGAGTTGTAGTAATCTCATGTTTGTGTCGATGATTCTGTTCTTTTGATGGAAAGATGAAATCTCTTATGACCCTAGAGAATAGAGATCCTTGTGATCATTCCGTTCCCTAGGTTGTGAAGGTTTTCCCCACAAAAATTCTTCATTTTGAGCCAAGCAATCAGAAGAGGGTGATTCGTCGCCTTACATCATGAATGGTTTGTACACTTTACCATCACTGAGCCTAGAACATTGTGAAATTGTTAGGCACATTTTTTTTGCCATCAAGTATGATTGGGTCTCATTTTGCATGTGGTCACCTTCTTTTTTATGTGCATTAGATGTTGAGCATGTGTGCACTGACTGGTCTAAGTGCATTGCATAGTCTTACATGTGTTTGTACCCGACTTGATTAGTCGATCGATCACCTTTGGACAACCACATTCACATGAAAACTATTAGATCATGTGTGTGTAATGCTTGTGGCTTAGCATTTATGTGCATGTAAGAAAGAATCATGTTTGATGCATGGGTTTACAAAATCAACATATTAAAATTCGTCAGGCTTAATGCCCATATTTTTTATTATGCGAAGGTATGTTTGGCTTGATGCACATATTTTCATATGTGTGAAAATACTTTTGGCTTGATGTCTATTTTTTATAAAATTGTGTTTTACCGTGTTTGTTTTTTATAGCATCTGACATACACATGGCATCTCTTTGAGCACCCATACTTGTGGTGCTTGTTTGAGCATCTGCACCTGCGGTATCTCCATGTAAATATGTCACTCTATGCACATGATTAGATATTCACATATCTTACGAGGGGGTGTCTGTCGACTTTATTTTTTATAATTTCTAGTTTCTCCTCTTTAGAAGCCTATGATCTAGCCATATGACTCTCCTATTGACTATCCTAGAGGACAAGTAATGGAACCCTCCCACTTAGAAATTCTAAACACTTCTCGACTTTTCTTGTGACTGTTGGCATCAATTTTTGAAGTCACGAATGTAGGGTGTCCACCTACATGGCTCAAGACGGTCTACGGTTCGTTCGCAACATCTCGTGCACCCACCCGGGACCTTTCGGCGCGTGTTGAGTGGCACGAAGCCAGGGTAATTTTGTTTGGCTTTGGCTTTCGCTTAGGCAAAGGCCGGTCGTTATTTTGTTCGTCAGACGACTCTGATTGGGTCAATAAATATTATTCGTCGCACCGCGCATGAAATTGACTCGAATTAGCCCGATCGTCAGCGAAGTTACCCAGATGACCCCAAATGATAGAACAGACTACGCGAGCGTGTCCGAAACGTCGATTTCACTAAGGGAAGACATTCTTTGAGCCACGGTTTTGCGTGCAAGATTAAAATGTGTAAATTATTGTTTTTTGGCTCGATTATCAAAAAAATAGTCCGAACGACCCCAGTTGTATTTTTTGTGATGTTTGTGATTAAGTTTTGAGTTGTCTTATATTTTTGAAATATTGTGAGAGTGATTTATGCAATTTTATATTTTCTATGCAGGTATATAAATACAAGCATAAATAAAAGTGCAGTAAGAAAATATAAGAAAGACTGTAAAACGCTGTAAACTGTAAAAGTGTACCTGACGAGTCTTCTCGTTCCACCACCTGAAACTCAAAATGCATGTCAGAGCATTTATGTATATAGAGCTGGAAAAGTAAAGTTTTGGAAACCTAGATCAGAGGACCACTTGGACCAATTTTCATGATTTTTGGAGGTTTAATTTAATTAATAGAATTATTTGTTTTTTTAGCATTAATTAATTATAAAATAACATTTGGGTGAAAAATTAGGTTTTATATTTTTATTAAATCTCTCTGAGTCTAGGGAACATAAAGAAACAAATTTCATATTTTTGTGATTTATATTTTAATTATTAGAATTATTTTAGTGAAAAATTAGAGAAAATTCATTTTTAACCCTTTAAAATTGATATCTTGACTTAGAAAATTAGGAAAATTATTTTGATTGGTCCCAAGTGATTAAGAAGCCAAATGTAACGGTTTAGTGTGTTTTTACAATTCTGCAATTTTTGTGATTCTTAATTAATTTTTAATTATTTAAATGCTAAAAAATAGCTCAAAAATAAAATATTTATTTTAATTCAAATTTTATTTTCCTTAGGTTCCTCTGGTCATAAGGAGCTCCCAAAATCAATTTGGTGATTTTTTTTATTATAATTTTTTTAATGACAAAAACGTGATTTCACTTAATTAATCCTTTTGAGTGGTCAAATTAATTTCAATTGACTTGAAATTTTTATAGAGAGCTCATCTAACATTAAATTACAGTGTGGAATATTTTTTTATGTCATTTACATTTATAATTAGTCCAAATTAATTTTCTTTTCATTTTTAGGGCTAGTGACAATAAGGTTATTTTTAATGGGTTAAATCAAGTTTATATTTTTCATAGGATCCTCTGATCACAGTGAACCTATCAAAATAAATTTTGTATTTTTCTGATGAGTATTTTAATTATTGAGATTTTTATATCAAAATAGGGGTCATTAACTTGAAATTTAGATATCTCTAGTTAGAGATACCTTCTAACATTGGAAAAATCAGGGGAGATGCCTAACAATAAAGACATCAAAAGCCTCATGGTCCCATGTCATGGTGAAATGTCTATGCAAATGGAGAATAAAAAAAAATATTATTTAATTAATTAAAAAGAAAATATGCATCAAATGAACATGAAAATATTTTCACATTGTTCTCCTCTATTTACTGAGCAAGTGGGTATTTTTATTTTATTTTTGTGATTTTTCTACATAAAGTTATGGATTTTTGAAGTTTTGGCTATTTATTTAAATAAGAAAATCCCTATTTTTTTTACTAACTCAGTGCCTCCTCAACCTAGGCAGATCTAAAGCTCCACGTGGAGTCTTCTGGTTCAGCACAACCTTCTGACTCAGCCGCCACGCGTCCCGTTATTTCGCTCCATCTCCTCGTCCGGCTTCATCATAAATGTTCGTTTGTTACACGCGGAAACGGACGATATTCGTTCGTCTTCACCAAGCTTCTAGCCAGAGAACTGTCCAACTTCCAACCTTACTATCTCTCTCAATACTTAACCAAATTAAGTTTGGTTTGTTTCTATAGACTAGTCTTGACTAGGAGAACATATCCATACAGTTGATCAAGCCTTAAACCAAGTCTATAAGCATAGAGAATCAAATGAAGCTCGGTTTGAGGGAAGAGTTCAATACATTTTACCCAAGAGGTGTGGCCTCGATTGAGAGCTTCCAAAAGCTTGCCTTGAGTTCAAAGAGCTCCTAGATAAATCTTCAAGCCGTAGTGAAATGTCTAGGTATGATTTCGACCAAGGCCAGTTTGGGGTGTTGATCAAAGTCTACCCTAAGGTGCAATGGTGATGGAACTTCTATGGGGGATCTTCCTCTCTCACTGTGGGGATGGTGTGGGTGCAATTAATTTGAATTTGGTTGAGTATTTAGGGATGTCCTGTTTCGGCCTAGGGATTGAGCTCCAAAATTGAGCTTGAGCAGTGGATTTGAATGGCTAAGGATGATGAGATTAATCTCAAGAGTTCTTAAGAAAGCTTTAAAAGCAATTTGACAGAGTCTCCCCAAGGAATTTCAAGCTCTCTTAGTTTGTACATGAATGATGGGTTTAAATAGAGGGGGAAAGAGAGGTCATCTGGGGCAATTGGTGGGTGCTTTAGGTTGAATTTGGTTGAGTATTTAGGGATGTCCTGTTTCGGCCTAGGGATTGAGCTCCAAAATTGAGGCTCCAAAATTGAGCTTGAAATTGAGCTTGAGCAGTGGATTTGAATGGCTAAGGATGATGAGATTGATCTCAAGAGTTCTTAAGGAAGCTCTGGAAGCAATTTGACAGAGTTTCCCCAAGGAATTTCAAGCTCTCTTAGTTTTTCCATGAACGATGGGTTTAAATAGAGGGGAAAAGAGAGGTCATCAGGGGCAATTGGTGGGTGCTTTAGGTTGCTTATGTGGATGCCAACAATGTAAAAAAATCCAATTGGTATGATACAACTTGGATGGGTTTAATTTTGAGTTTTAGCCATAGGGGAGCACTTGGGGGTGGCTTTTCTGGTAGCCTAGGTGGCCGGCCGGCAAGGCTCAGATCACCATCCCACTGAGGATGGTCAGTGGTTGGAAAATGTGAAGCCAATTGGGTTTGTGCATGGGTAGAGGTGATTAATTGAAGTGGAAAGGGCTTTAGGTTAGGCTAAAGTTGGGTCAAGCTTGGGTTTAGCCTCATGGAAATGGCTTGGGTGACTCCACATGGCTGACCAAGATCAGGTGGCTCAGCTGAAATGGTGTGGAGAGGTTTCCATCCAAAAGATTTGGGCTAATCATGGGTTTAAGTGTGTCATGAAAAGGGTTAAAAGAATCTTAAGAGGGCTTGAAAGTAGCTTGGCCTCTTGCCACTAATAGTATGGTGATGTGGCATGGCTCACATGGCTTGCATATGGCTTGGAGGTGGCTTCATGGCTTACCTTTGGCTTGGTCAATTCAATTTTCCTGAGGAGGGATTTTTTGAATTTATGAAATATTTTAGTGGAATTTGGCATGATGCTTGATTTATAATGATTTTATTTTGAATTTAGAACTTTAGGAATGATTTTAATCAAATGGACGATGAAGAGAAAGAATTGTCATGTGGGCTCTGGATTTGGGCTTTTGAAATTAAATGTGGTGGGCTTGGGCTTTTGAATTTGAAATTAATTTTGGGATAAAATTTTGGGCTAATTGAATGTTGAATTTGGTGTAGGGGGGTATCATGGAAGATTTGGAAAAATTTCAAGTGATTTTGAATTAAATTGGTGGGCTAATTTGATGGATTTAGGCATATAGTCAAAATTCGGGCTTTTTGGTTTGGGAAAAATTGAGCTTGCAATTGGGTCAATTTGAGCTTGAATTTTGTTTAGATTAGGATTGGGGATGCTGAATTTTGATTTGGAAATGAAATTGGGCAAGATTGGGTTCAATTGGGCCAAAATTAGGGTTCATTTGGGGACATTTGAGCCTTTAAGGGAAAATTAGGGTTTTTGGTCAAATTGGATTAATTTAGTCAAATTGGATCAAATTGATGATTAAAAATTGAAATTGGGAATATTTGGGATGATTTTGGAATTTTTGGGAATTTTTTGAATTTTTAGGTTATGAAGGCCATTTTGGTAATTTTGGTAATTTTTTTTGGAGTATTTTTGTAATTTGGTGAATTTTGGTCAATTCAGGTAGTGGTGAGTGGTTTGAGATGATTTTTTGGACAAATTTGGATATTTTGGAATTTTTTGGCAAACATTAGAGTTGTAGGGGTATTTTGGTAATTTGGTGATTTTGGGCCAAAATAGGTCAACAAGCCATGAAGCCATAACAAAATAATAGGTTCCATATGAGGATTCATTTTGGATGCTCAATATGCTGGCTATAACCCTCTTAGCCAAATACCAGGGGTATAGGTCCATCCATATGAGCTTTCCAGAATGAGTTAAGAGAACAAACTAAGGGATTCTAGGGTTTGGGGCATGTGAGAGAGTGTAGTGTGTGCAAGCCATTGCAACCATCACCAGATCACCCAGGATTAGTCCTAAGGTCTGACCATCCTATAGGAGACTACCATTGAGTTCCCCCATATTGACCCACCTACTAAGTGCCAGAGGTTAAGACCAATATGTGGAACTTTTAAGTTGAGTAAAGAAGAGCTTAGAATTTCTAATGGTGAGGGTTCCTTTTCTAGTCCTCTAGGAATAGTCAACAGGAAAGTCCTATGGCTAGACCCTAGGCTACTAAAGAGAAAAAAGCTAGACCTCAACCAAAAATAGGTCAACGCGCGCATATTTCTTCGAGTCACTGCCGTTACGACACACCCATCTCCTCCGATCACTGTCGCCTCGACACACCTTCTTCGGGCCACTGCCGACACAACACGTCTATTCCTTTCGTTCACTGCCGCATTGGCACACCTTCTTCAGGCCGCTGCCTCCACGACACGCCCATCCCTTTCGGTCACTGTTGTCTCGTCATACTTTCCTCGGGTCACTGCCTTCACGACACACCCATCTTTGTGTCACTGTTGCTACGACACACCCAGTTGTTCGGGTCACTTCCTCCACGACATGCCCATCTTTTTCTGAGTCACTGCCCCATGGTACACTTGTTACTTCTGTCATTTGACTGTCTACACTTGCATGTGCATGTCTGCATGGATAGCGAGTCAGACTTGTTAAGAGAGTGACCCCAATTCGGTCGCGATGCCTTAACAAGCATTGCTTGCAGGGTCAATCACGGCGAGCAATGTGAGTTAAGTCATCGAGATTGACATGAGTATGACTGTGCTAAGGATCTAATAAATCTAACTTGTGTCACCCCTCTGTGTGACACCCTTTAGATCTTTCGGATCTTTAGGGCTGGGCCTTGTTGACCTCACTTTTGGTTGAGGTCTAGAAACTTCTTTAGTAGCCTAGGCTAGCCATAGGACTTTCCTATAGACTAGTCCTAGAAAATTAGAAGAGGTACCCCACTATTAGAAAATCAAAACTCTTTTTTTTTATTCAACTTGAAATTCCACATATTGATCTTAACCTCTAGCATTTAGTAGGTAAGATCATTATAAGAGAATTTAAGAAGAATCCCTATAGGATTACTTGACTTTAGGGTCGACCCTGGAACTAGGATACACCATATCTTCACAATATATTAATCCATGGTTCATTTAGAATGGATATCTATCCAATTCTATGTGAAATGC
>NW_018165755.1:44613-44875 GCF_001263595.1 Phalaenopsis equestris | reverse complement strand
TCATACATAGACCTTACACCAGAGCCAGGGATTCCATCCCTAAGCTCTTTAGAGTATAACGAAGGTGTGAAGAATCTCTGATTGAGGCTACACCTCTCGGAGCAAAGGTATAACCTCCCTTCCTCTCCCGAGCCTTCGCGGGCTCTATGTTTACAATGACTTAATTTCATAGCATTTTAATTGTATGTATGTGTTCGTCTCTTTAATAAGAGCAATTGTTGACCTCACTTTTGGTTGAGGTCTAGAAACTTCTTTAGTAGCC
>NW_018165755.1:18155-31311 GCF_001263595.1 Phalaenopsis equestris | reverse complement strand
TCTTTCCCTTTTTTTTCTCGACCCCCTCTCCTTTCTTACCCCTCTCTTTTTCTCTCTACCTCACTATCATTAACTCACACCTTTTTCTCTCATCTCTCACTCTTTTCTCCCTCTCTCACTCTTCTTTTTGTGTTTTCCCCTTTCTTATCCTCCATCATTTTTTCTATAGTTTCTCCTTCCCTCCCTTATTCTCTCTTTTTATCTCTCCCTCTTGTGCCATCAACCTGTACTTTCTCTTTTTCTCTTGCTCTCTCTCACTCCTCCCTCTTGTTCTCTCTCTCACCCCTCCCTCTCTATCTCCTTCTCACCCCCCTCACCCCCTCTCTCTCTCTTACTCCATCCCCCTTGTGCTATCTCTCTCTTTTACTGAACCACCCTCCCATTCTCTTACTTTATTTCTCATTCCTCTCAAAAGAGATAGAAAGAGTGGTGAGATAGAAAGAAAGAGAGAGAAGAGTAGAGCGTGAGAAAGAGTAATAGAGGGAGGAAGAGAAAATAAGAGACAAAGAGATATAGAGAAAAATGAGAAACTTAGAGAAGAGAGTGAGAGAATGGAGAGATAGAGAGAGATCTCACTTTCTCTAGAGTGGGAGAGAGTAATAGAGATTTGAGTGAACAAAAAGAGGGTGAGAGGGAGTGAGATAGAGAGAGATTGATGGTATGAGAGAGGTTAGCGGTGGAGAGAGATTAGCGGTGCAAGAGAAAGCTACAAACTTGTTGAGGGAGGGACAGGTAGGGTGATGGTGGGAAAGAGAGAGAGGATAGGTAAGAGCTAGAGAGAGATGGAAGGAATAATAGAAGAGAGTAAGAGAAGTAGAGAGAAGTGGAGAGAGTTATATAGGGATATGGAGAGAAGTGAAAACTGAGAGAGGTAGAGAGACTAAGAGTAAAAAATAAAGTAGGAAAGAGAGTGACAGATTGAGTAAGAGAGATAAAAAAAAGTGAGTGAAATTCAAGGAGACCCACTCTCTCTATTAGCATATCTCCCTGGTAAACTCTCTCACTCATTTTCTCTCTATCACACTTTATCTCTTGTGCTCTCACTCTCTCCCTCACTTTCTCTATCTCTTTCTATGATTACTCTGTCGCTCATTCTCTCCCATGCCCCTCACTTTGTATGATTATATGATTACTCTATCCCTCTATCTCTTTCTAATATAATAGAGACAATGAGGGAGAGCCTCAAGAGCGAGAGAGGGAGATCACGAGAAAAAGAGTGCACGAGATCACGAGAAAAAGAGTGGAAGTATAGACCGTAAGAGAGGGAGGAGGGAGGGTTAGAGGCAGAAAGGTAGAGAGACTAGGAGTAAAAAAATAAAGTAGGAAAGAGAGTGACAGATTGATTAAGAGAGATTAAAAAAAGTGAGAGTGAAATTCAGAGAGACCCACTCTCTCTATTAGCATATCTCCCTTGCAAACTCTCTCACTCATTTTCTCTCTATCACTCACTTTATCTCTTGTGCTCTCACTCTCTCCCTCACTTTCTCTATCTCTTTCTATGATTACTCTGTCACTCATTCTCTCTCATGCCCCTCACTTTCTATGATTACTCTATCCCTCACTTTCTCTATCTCTTTCTAAGATAATAGAGACAATGAGGGAAAGCCTCAAGAGCGAGAGAGGTAGATCACGAGAAAAAGAGTGTAATTATAGAGTAAAGAGAGAGAGAGAGGAGGGAGGGTTAGAGGTAGAAAAAGGGGAAACAAGATTGTGACAGAGCTATAAAGTAGAGAAAGATATGGAGAGTCTCTCTATCCCAATCCTTCCATTCTCTCTTTAACTCTCTCTTATTCTATATCGCTCTTTATCTCTCTTGTTCACCTCTCTCGCACTCTTTACCTCTCACCATCCCTCACTCTTTCTCTCACTATTGATATAGAAGGAGAGATTGCTCTCTTTGCCTGCTCTCTCTCCCTCCCTCCCCCTTCTATAGCTTTTTTTATTGTCTTTTTATCTCCCACTCTCTAGCTTCCTCTCTCTTATCCTGCTCCTCTCTCTTTTCACTCTCGCCATCACTCTCTCTCACTCACGTCACTCCTCTCCCTCTCTTCCTGACAGAGCTCTCTCTCTATTCTCTCTTCTATCTCTCCCTCTCTTCCTGACTCATGCTATATTTTTTCAGTTTCTCCCTCACTCTATCACCTCACACTTCTCTTTTAGCTCATTTCCATTTACTCTCTCACCCTAACTCACTCTCCCTCTCTTCATCATTCCCTCTCCTCTCGCTTCATCTCTCTGTCTCTCTTAGCACTTTCTCTCCTTGCTTCCTCATTGACTTTTTCACACTCTCATTCTTACTCTTCTTTCTCCATTCTCACCCTCTCTATCATCCTTTGAAGCTCCCCAACCCTCACCCTCTCTCTCTCTTACGCCTTTTATCTTCTCTCTCTAACTGCATCTTTCACTTTTTCTTCTCTCCTCTTCTCTCTCTTAATCTACTATTGATCTTTTTTTAGCTTTCCCTCTCCTGCTCTCCCTTTATATCTCTCACTCTCTCTTCTTTCACTTTCTCTCTCCCACTCCCTCATTTTTTCTAACTTTTACCCACCTTCTCATTTTTTCTAACTTTTACCCACTCTCTTCCCCCATATCTTTCACACTCTCAGTAGATATCCTGCCTTTCTAACTCTCTCACTCTTGCTCTCTCCCTCCTCTCTCACATTCTTCTTCACAACCACCTCCCTTTCCTTCTTGACTCACTTCCCCTCTCTCTCTCACTCTCCCTCCCTCCCTCCCACTATTTTTCTTGCACTCTTTCCCTCTCTTAATACCTCCTTCTGTGTTTCACCCTCCATATCTCTATCCCATTCAGTATCTCACTTTATCCCTCTCTCATTTCTCTCCCTCTCCCTTAGTCTCTTTCTCATTATAACTCTCTCACACTGTCTCTCATTATCACTCACTCCTCTTACTCTCTTTCATCATGACTAATGCCCTCCTCTCTGTCTTTCTCTCTCTCTCCCGCTCCATCACAAGAGAGATAAGAGAGTGGGAGAGTGATAGTGATGAGTGAAAGTGCGAGGAGGAAGAGAAAAATAGAGAGAAAGGGAGGGAGGGAGTGGAAAGAGAGAAAGAGAGAGTAAGAGAATGAATGAGAGAGAGAGAGAGATAAGAGCAAGAGAAAGAAAGAGAGCTCTATCTCCTTTTTGTTTCTTTGATTCTCCTCTTTTTCTGTCTCGTTATCGAGAGGGAAGGAGAGAGAGATACATAGAGAGTGATAGTGATAGAGAAAGTGGGAAAGCCTACAGGAGTGATAAAGAGATAGGGTGATGGTGTAAAGAAAAGAAAAGCAAAGAGAGAGAGATGGATGAAGAGTGGCAAGAGAGAGGGTGAGAGAGGAATGAGAGAGAGAGGGAGAGAGTTGACAGAGAGAGTGTGCGTGAGAGATAATGAGAGATGGTGTGAGAGATTTAATGAGATATAGAGAAATAAGGATAGAAAGATATTGAGTGAGACAAGAGAAAGAGATACCGAGTGAGAGAAAAGAGATATATATATAGTGATAGAAAGATGGAGAGATATAGAGAAAAAAGAGCATGTGAGATCGAGGGCTATATTTTATCTCCCTCACGCTCTTTCAATTCCTTTCTGTCTCTGACACACACACAATCTCTCTACCCTCGTTTGCCTCTTTTTCTATATCTCTCTCTTAGTCTGTCTCTCTCTGCTCTCTCAAGAACTTGTTATTTTCTCTCTTTTGGTCTCTTACTGTCTCCCACTCCTTCAAACTCTCTCACTCTCTCTCGCCATCTGATTTCTTTCTCTACCTTTCCAGCTCTCTCACACTGTCTCTCCTTCCGTCCCCCATCTCCTCTCCCACCTGCCTCTCTCTTATTATCTCTTTTTCTCTCTTTTTTACTCTCTCTCTCTTTTCTACCCTCCACTCTCTCTTACCCTGCCTCCCTTTCTCCCTCTCATTATTCTATAATCCGCACTTTTTTGGCTATATTTTATCTCTCTCACACTATGTCTTACTTTCTGTATCTCACTTCCTACCTCCATTATTTGTGATGTTGAAATGGGGAAAAATAGATAGATAGAGAGAGAGTTAGGGTGAGATGATGGAAGAGAGATGGAGTGAGAGTAAGTGAGAAAGAGAGAGAGAAACTATGAGAGAGAGAAATTAGGAGAGAGAGCAAGAGTGCGATAAAGAATGGGAGAGCAAGAGGGAGAAAAAAAAAGAGGGAGCTTTAGTTTGACCTTTAACTTATTCTTCTTTTCTCTCTCTTAGTCTCTCCATCTCTCTCTTTTATTCACCCAAATTATCAAAAGATATTATTCTTCTCTCCCACTTTACTTCTCTCACTCTTGTTCCATCACTTGAGAAAAAGATGAGAGAGCAAGGAGAGGATAAGATATAAAGTTTTAGAGAGAGCGAGAGAGAGAGGTGAGTGAGCTAGAGAGAGGGATGGGGAGAGGGAAGAAGAGAGAATGAGAGTGAGAGAGGGAGGAGGGAGCGAGAAAGAAATCGATTAATAGATTAAGAGGGAGAATATTGAGAGAGAGAGGAAAAGTCTTAAAGAGTGATAAAGGAAGGTTGAGAGAGTGGAAGTGGGAAAGAGAAAAAAAGAAAGAGACAGGTGAGAGAAAAAAAAAGAGGGAGGTAGAGAATGAGACGGGTGAAAGCGTGACAGAAAAGGGATGAAGAGTGATAGGGAGGGACGAGGGGGAGAGAAAAAGATAGAGTAGAAGAAAAAAGTGGGAGAAAATCAAAGAGATTGAGAGATGGAGAAAGTGGGAGGCAGTGTGAAGCGAGAGAGGAGCAAAAGTACAGAGAGCGTGAGAAGAAAGGAAGAGAGAGATGAGATGGAGGTTCTCTCTCTCACTTCCTTTCTTTCTCCTTCCCTTACTCCCTCTTTCTTCTTTCTATCTCACTCTCTCCCTCACTATGGTCTTTCTCTCCCTCACTCTCCTTAGCTCTCTCCTTAGCCTTAGCTTCCTTTCTCTCTCTCTCTCTCACTTTATCTCCCCTCTTTCTCTTTTTCTCTCTTTCTCTCTCTATCTCTCTGTTAGTCTCTCTCTATCTTCTCTATCAAGTGCACACTCTTTTATCTCTCTACCGGCTCCCCGATTGCAAGAGCCGAGCTGGCCGACCCTTCTCCTTCTCGTGGTTTTATTGTCTCCCTCTTTACTGTGGCGATTCTTTCCTCGTCATTTGATTCGACTACCAGTGAGGCTGGTAGATGGCGGTCCCTCCCACATTTCCTCTTCCTCCCATCTCTCTCTCATTGTCTCTCTCTCTTCCTTTCTCTCCCTCTTCTCAATCCCTCCACACTCTATGATTCTCCCTTCTCCCTTTTTCCCATTCTCCTACTCCCACTTCGTTGACACTCAATTCTTTCACTATCTTTTATTTCTCTTCATTTCTCTCTCACTCTATTTGACTATCTCTATATCCCTTCCTACCTTTATCATGTAAATGGTAGAAATGGGGAGAAAGAGTTAAAGAGAGAGAGGGTGAGAGATAAAGGAGACAGTGGAAAGAGAGGGAATAGAAAAAGAAAGAAAGAGAGACAATCCCTTCCTCCCATATCTCTTCTCCCTTTATCATAAACAATCTCTATCTCTCACTCTCACCCACACTCATTCTCATGCTCTTTCTCTCCCTCAATCTCGCTTTCCCTTACTCTCTCTCTCCCTCTCTTTTCCTCTCTCAATCTCTCTTAAGCTCCTTCTCTCTGTCTCCATCCCTCACTGCCTCTTAGTCTCCCTTTCATTCTCTTAACCTCACTCCCTCTCTCAACCTCCCTCTCTCTTGCTTCATTTCTCTCTCTCTCTCTCCCTCTCTCACTACTCTCTCACTAACCCTCACCTCTCTCTCACACACACACTCTCTCTCTTTTTTCCTTTCTCTTTATTGCTCCCTCCCACCCTGCCGAAAGCTCCCTCTCTCACTCCATCTCTTTTACTTTATCTTTCTCACACTTGAACTCTCCTTTCTCTCTTCTCTCTCTCTTACACACTTGAACTCTCCTTTTCTCTCTTCTCTCTCTCTCAATCACTCTCGCTTCTTCAGTTCTCCCTCCGTATCTCTATCTTACTTCTCTTCTTTTCTCTTTCTAACTCACTCACTTACCACCTTTTTTTCTTTTTTCTCAAGTTCTCAAGGCTCTCTCCCCCTAGAGAGTGAGAGAGATGGTGAGGTAGAAAGAGAGGGTCGGAGGGAGTAAGAGAGTGAGAAGATGGTGAGGTAGAGAGAGATAAGATAAGGAATGATTGAGAGAGTAAGAGAGAGAGAAAATAATAAGACAGAGTGAGTAAGGGGCAAGAGAGAAAAAATGCTATTGAGAGAGATTAATAGAGAGGGATGAAGGGAAGGAGGGAGAATCGGGGTGAGAGAGTAAATGTAAGAAAGATAAAAAAGAAAGAAATAATTTTGAGAAAAAGAGAAGAGGAGAGACTGAGATTGGTGAGAGAATGAAGGATAAGGGACAAAGTGTGATAGGGAGGGACAAGGAGAGAGGGAGAAAAAGATAGAGCATAAGAAAAATAGGAGAAAAAGATAGAGCATAAGAAAAAATGTGGGAGAGAATAGAAGAGATTGAGAGAGGGAGGGAAAGGGAGACAGAGTGAGGGAGAGAGGGAAGAGCAAAAATAGTGAAAGCAAGAAGAGAGAGAGAGAGAATAGCTAGAGGTTCTTTCTCTCACTCTCAAAAGCTTCATTCCTTGCAATCCCTTTCTTCCTCACTCTTTCTCTCTCACTCTCCCCCTCTCTATCACTCTTTCTCTCCAGCACTCGCTTTAGATTCATTTTTTCTCTCTCTCACAATCAATCTACCCTTTTTTGTCTCTTTCTCTCTCTGTCTCTCTATCAGTTTGTCTCTTTCTTCTCTTTCAAAACATATTATTTTCTATCTCAACCTCCCTCTCTCTTTGTTTATTATCTTCTCTCACTCGCTCAAACTCTCTCACTCTCTATCGTCATCTGATTTCTTTCACAAACTTTCCAGCTCACTCAATCTATTTCTCCTTCCCTCCCCCATCTCCTCTCCCTCTCGCCTCTCTCTCATGCTCTCTCTTTCTCTTTTTTTTACTCTTTCTCTTCATTTCCCTCCACTCTCTCTTACCCTCCCTCCATTTCTCCCTCTCCCTATTCTCTAACTCTCACTTCTCTTACTATCTGTTATCTCTCTCACTCTATCTCACTTTCTCTATCACCTTTCCTACCTCTATTATTTGAGATATAGAATTGGGAAGAAACAGAAAGATAAAAATGCAATGGAGAGAGAGGGGGGAGGAAAAAGAGAAAAGGGAGTGGAAGAGAGTGAGGCTCTCTATTTCTCTCCCTCTCTCTTCCTCCCCCTCCCTTTCTCTCCCTCCCTCTCTCTCAATCTCCCTGTCTCTCTATGTCTCTCCATTCCTCACTCCATATCTCACTCTCCTTCTCTCTCTTGCTTCATTTATTTCTCTCTCTCTCACGCACGCTCACACACACAAACTATCTCTTTCTTCTTTCTCTTTCTTGCTCCCACCCTCCACTCTAACTCTCTCTCTCTCCATCACTCACTCTTGCTTTATCTTTTCACTGTCTCACACTTGAACTCTCCTTATCTCTCTTCTTTCTCTCACACACACTTTCTCCCTCTCACCCTCCCCATTCTCTCTCCCTGTCTCACTTCTCCCTCATGTCTCCCTCGCTCTCATTCTCTTTCATGCTCTCTAATTCTCTGTATATCTCTCTCCTAAACTATTAATCTTCTCTGTACATCTCTCTCTATCTATCATTCTCTATCTATTTCCATCCCTCTCTCCTATTATCTTTCTCCTTCTCCCTCTCTCTCTAGAACTCCCTCTTTCTCTCGCTCTCTCCCTATTCCTCCTCTCTCCCAGTCTCTTGATCTCTCCTACTCTGTCACTTCTCTCTTCATTCTCTCTCTCTAAGTTTAACTCTCTCACACTCTAACTCTCTCAAGCTTTCCAGATCTCTTTCTTTCTCCTCTTATTCTTTCTTTCTCAATCACTCATTTATGCCCTTCTCTCTTATTGTCTATCTCACCCTCCTCCCCTTATCTTCTTTAGCTTTCTGTCTCTCATGCTCTCCCTCTCAATTGCTCTCTCACTCTTTTTCTTGCTCTCTCTCCCCCTCCCTACATTCCTCTCTCTCTCTTCTCTCCCTCTTCTTCCCTCATTTCAATCTCCACCCATTCCATCACTCTCTCCTTCTTTAGTTCACTCATTCTGATAGTACCTACGTTTCTATTCTTCTCACTTTTCTCTCTCTCAATCTCTCACACTTTAACTCCTGTGCTTTGTATCTTATTCTCTCTCTTTCTCTATGCCTTTGCTATTCTCTTTCTCTTCCCTCTTTTGCTCTTATTTTCTCTCTAAATATCTCCCACTTAAACTCTCTCAAGCTCTCTCTCCTAATCTCTCACACACTCTTTTGTCTCTCATCATCTCACACCCGCTTCTCTGATTTTATTTCTCCCATATTATTTTTGCTCTCTTGCATGATCACTCTCTCTTATGCTCTAGCTTCTTCCTCCTTACCTCTCACAATCTCTCCCTCTATATCTCCCCCTAGAATGACAGAGAGAAAGATAATATGAGAGTGAAGTTAAAGGCACAAAAGAGATGGATAAAGTAAGTGAGGGAGGATAAATATATAGAGTAGACAGAAGAGGGAGAGAGAAAGAAGGGGAAAGAGAGTGAGAAAGAATAATAAAAGAGAGAGCAAGAGAAGAAAGAGGGAGAGAGAGGGAGGGAGTTAAAGTGAGACTGAGAGTGAGGGAGAGATAATGAGAGAGAGAGGGGAGAGAGACAAAGGGTAAGGGAGGAAGGGAGAAGAGAGCAAGAGAGGATAGAATAGAATGAATGAGAAGAGAGAGAGAGAGATTGTGAGAGAATTGGAAGGATTGAAGGAGGAGAGGAGATGGAGGAGAATATGGTGAGAGAGATAAATCAAAAAATATAACGAGAGACTGAGAAGGGTGAGAGAGATAAAGAAAGTTATAGAGGGTCTCAGAGAGAGAGAGAGAGGGGGAGAGACAGTGGGAGAGAGGAAGGCAGAGGAGGTAGGGAAGAGAAAAAGTGAGTGAGTGATGGTGAGAGAAGAGAGAGAAATATAAGAGTGTGTGAGAGAGATAAATTAAAAGTGAGAAGGATAAACATTCAGAGTGGTGAGAGAGAGAGAGGGAGTGAGAGAAGGTGGGTTTAAGAGAGAATTTTTTTGAGAGAGAGAAGGTAAAAGAAGAGAGGAGTGAGAGAGTTAGAGTAGGAGAGGGGGTTAAAGTTTGAGAGCGATAGAGAGAGAAAGAGCGAGAGAAAAAGATCTGGGAGAATGTGGGAGGAAAGGAGGATGAGTTAAAAAGATAGAATAAGGGAAGGAAAGGGGAGTTATAAAGTGAGAAATAGAGTGAGGGGAGGAGAGTGACAAAGAGATGAAGAAAAAGGGTGAGAGGGAAAGTGAGTTATAGATATAAGAGTGAGAGAGAGAAAAGACAAAAAGAAAACTTAGAGAGAGAGAACAGAGAGCGAAAGATGAGAAAAAATTTTGAGTTAAAGATAGTGAGGTAGAGCGAAAGTGAGAGAGGGAAGAGGGGAGAGGGAGTACAGAGAATAAAGGAAAAGCGCAAGATATAAAATATGAGAGTAGAAAGTAAGAGAGTGAGTGTGAGGTAATGTGAGGAAAAAGAAGAGATAAGGGCGAGTGAGTGGGAAAGAGAGAAGAGAGTGAAAAAAGAATAGATGAAATAAAGAGAGATGTTGGTATCAAAGGGGAGAGAAGGTGAGAGATAGAGAGACAAATACAAAGAGAGATATACAGGGAAGGAGGGGAAAGAGAGAGCAAGAGAGAGGAAGTGGAGAGAGAGTGAGAGAGAGAATGAGAGTGAGGCGGGGAGAGAATGAGAGAAGAGAAGAGAAAGAGAGATTGAAAGAGGGGGAGAGAGAAATAAGCTAAGAAATAGAGAGATGCAAAGAGAAAGAGTGAGAAAAAGAAATAAAGAGAGTGGGAGTGAGTGAGTTTGTTCCTTTTCTCTCTATCCCTACACTCTCTCTGACTCTCCCTTCCTCCCTTTCTCCCTCTCCCACTTCCTTGACTCTCACTTCTCTAACTATCTTTTATTACTCTCTCGATGTATCTCACTATCTCTATAAAGAGAGAGTGAGCAAGAGAGATTGAGAGAGAGAGAAAGACACAAAAAATTGTAAGGACAAATTAGGGATATAAGAAAGAGTGAGAGATGTAATATAAAGAAAAAGATAGTGCATAGAGAATAACAACAAAGCTCAATCTTCCACTCTCTCTTTCTATCTGACTACTCTTTATCTCCTCTCTCTTTTCTTATTTTCTCACTACCGCCCACCCTCACTCACTTACCATTTCTCCCTCTCTCTCTCTCACTTCTCACTCTCTCTCCTCTCTCTCTCTCAGTCCCTCACTCTCTCTTGTTCTCTCCCTTCATTCAGTTTCCCATGCTCACTGTCTCTCTCACTCTCATTCTTATACTCTCTTCCTCTATCCATTTCTCTCTCTTGGTCCTACGCTCATTGTCACTTCTTACCTCATTTCTCTCACACTCTCTCTGCCCCTCTCACTCTCATTAAGTCTCTCTCCCACTCCCTATCCATCCTTCCCTCTCTCACCCTCCCTCTCACATTTCTTCTCTATATCTAATCTTAAGCTCTATCTCCTTCTTCGTTCTCCTTGCTCTCTCTCTATCCCCACATCTCTCTCACCCTCCCTCCCTCTCTCTCATACCCTCTACCTTTTCTCTCTAAATTTCCTTCTCTCTCACTCTATCTATTTATATCTCTCTTTTTCTACTTTTCATCCCTCTTCCCCCTACTTCTCCCTCTCCTTCTCACTCTCACACATGCTCTATCTCTTCCACACATGTGTCTCTCCCTATTTTCTCACTCTATCACTCTTGCTCTCGCGCTCCACTCACTTCAAATCTCTCTATCCTTATCTCTCTCTTCTCTTCACACAAACACACACTCGCTTTCTACTCCTCTACCTCCTTCTCATTCTCATTATCCGCCTTTTATTCTCTACTTATCTCTTTCACTCGCTCACTCTTGCCTCTCTCTCTCTCACTCACACACATCACACACACTTGTTCCCTCTTCCTCTCTCTCTCTACATCAATTACTTCTCACACATTCTCTCCTTCTCTTTATTGCTCTTTCTCTTGCTCTTCTCTATCTCCCCCTCTTTTTCCCTGGTTATCTATCTTCTCTCTCTCTCTCGCTCGTTCATTCTTATCTCTCTATTTTTTGGTAAGGTTTATTCATACCATAACATAAGAACATCAATAAATAGTATACTTATTGATGGTGAAACTCATAGAAAATAGAATGGCTTCATGCATGGAGTCAAATATACAATATTTATATAAAAATGTATTAAGGTACCCTCTATCTCTTAATTAAAGAGAGAACAATGATAGAGATAGAAAGATGACTTGGAAGGGAGAAAATATACAAGGAGAGAGGTGAGTGAGAGAGAGAGATAAAGAGAGGGGAATAGTGGAAGAGAGAGAGAGAGAGTGAGCGATGAAGTGAGATAGAGCTTGATGGTATGAGAGAAAGAGCAATAAAGATGGGGAGAGAACTAGAGGGAGAGAGAAATAGAGGGAAATAAGCAAGTAAAGAGGGAAAAAAAGGGATGGAGAGAGAAGAGTGAGAGAAAGAAGAGAAAGAAGGAAAATTGAGAGAATAGGAGAGACGTATGAGGGATAGGGTGGGCGAAATGACAATAAAGATAGGGAATGGGATAGAGTGAGAGGCAGGGAGTGGGAGAGAGTGAGAAAGAGAAAATGCCAGTGATGATAGAGAGGGAAGGAAAGAGAGATAGAGGAACATATAGAGAGCGAGAAAGTAAGAGAAAGTGATAGAGAAAAAGATTAAGAATGAAGAATGAGAGTGAGAGAGAGGGAGAGATAGGAAATGACGAAAGGAGGGAGAGCGAGAGATGATAGAGTATCAACCTTCTCTAAAACTATCTCTCCCTCTTTTTCACTCCTCTTTCCACTCATGCACCATCCCTCCCTCACTCCCTCCCTCCCTCAATCATTAACCCTCCCTCCCACATCGCTCCATCTCTTTCACTCTCCTCTTTGTTAATCTCTCTACTCCCTC
Source organism: Phalaenopsis equestris (assembly GCF_001263595.1). Taxonomy (NCBI): domain Eukaryota; kingdom Viridiplantae; phylum Streptophyta; class Magnoliopsida; order Asparagales; family Orchidaceae; genus Phalaenopsis; species Phalaenopsis equestris. Next base: position 19,227 of record NW_018165755.1, on the reverse strand, counting down.
ACTCTCTCCCTCACTTTGTCTATCTTTTTCTATCATTCCTCTATCTCTCTTTCTCTCTCATGCTCATTCCCTCTCTTTTTTCAAACTATCAACATTTTTCTCTCCTCGTCCTTAAATCTCTCTTTCACTCTCAACCTCTAACCCATTCTCTCTCATTCTCCCTCCCTCCCTCTTTATCTCCCTATATTCTTTCTCTCTCAAAGAGAATTAAGATGACAGAAGAAAGATAGAGGAGGAGAAATAGGGATGGAACATCTGAGATAAAGGGATAGAGAGAAAGATAGAGGAGTTAAAGAGAGAGAGAGAATTGAGACATTGAAAGAGATCCTCAAGAGAGATAGGGAAGGATGGTGGTAGTGAGAGTGAAGGGGGAATCAAAGAGAATGATAGAAATAATGAGAAAGGTGGGTGGAGTGAGATAGAGAGAGTGACAAATAGAAGAGAGAGAGAGAAAAGAAAAGAGAGGGATGGGAAGGGAGGGAGAAAGAGATAGGGAGATAAAGAGCTATATAAATAAAATAAAAAAAGAGAGAGAACATACGATAGATAGAGAAAGGGAGAGGGAGAGTGATAATGATAAAGATAGATAGATAGATATAGAGATCAAGAGAAAAGAGTGTAAGTATAGAGTGACAAAGAGGCGGGAGGGAGGGTTAAAGGGAGAAAGAGAGGAAATAAGAATGTGGGAGAGCTAGTAAGTGGAGAAAGTGATGGAGTGTTTGAAGAAGATGGAGGGTAATAAATAGCGAGAGTGAGAGAGAAAGTGAGTTAGAGAAGTGGAAGAGAGAGAATGTGTGAGGGAAGAGCGAGGGACAAATTAGGATAGGGAGGGAAAGAGAGAAAAGAGAGAAAAAGATAGGGAGACAGAGATATCGAGAGGAGGATGGAGAAAAAGATGACAGAAAAAGAGAGTGAGAGTAGATAGGTAGAGAGGGAAAGATAGAATGAGAAATAAGGAAGGAGGGAGCTACAATGATATAAGAGATAAAGTGAGAGAGAAATACATAAAGAGAGAGGAGGGAGTGTGGGAGATAGAGAGAAAGATAAAGTGGGAGGCATAGATAGATAGAAA
>NW_018165755.1:9783-15520 GCF_001263595.1 Phalaenopsis equestris | reverse complement strand
AGAAGAAAGAGTAAGAAAGAGAGAGAAAGCAAGAGAGAAAGATAGTGAGAGAGATGAAGAGATCGAGAGAGAGAGAGGTAGAGAACAAGTGAGTGAGCGAGTGAGAGAGAAAAAAGAACAATACAACAAGCAAGAGAGAACTTATGAGATACAAAAAATGAGAGAACATGAAAAATTGATAATACAAGAGGGAGGGGGTGTGAGGGAGTGGGGGAGGGAGGGTGAGAGAGGGAATGAGGGAGGGAGAGAACGAGTAGTAGGGAGAGAGAATGAAAAAAATGGAGTGGTAAGGAGAGTATGTGTTAGAGAGATAAGTAGAAAGATAAAGATGAAGGGAAAGTGCGAGAGAAGAAAGGGAGAGTTAGAGGGAGAGGCAAGAGAGGGAGCATAAAGGGAGTGCGAGAAGCAAGGGAGATAGAGTGGTAGAAAACAACAACAAAGCCTTAATCCCACTACGTGGGGTCAGCTACATGAATCCTTTTTCTCCATTGCATCCTTTTTAGTGTCATATTTTCATTTAGTTCTAGTAAATTAAGATCATTTTTAATACAATAAGCCCAAGTCTTCCTAGGTCTACCTCTGACTTTCTTAACACAAGTCGAACCTAAAACATCTACTCTCCTAATCGGACCATTAGATGGTCGACGTTTAATGTGACCAAACCATCTATAACGACTTTCTCTAATTTTATCCATCACAGGAGCTACACAAACCCTATCATGAATATATTCATTTCGCATTTTGCCTGTAAGTGTAAAGCCACTCATCCACCTAATCATTCTCATCTCGACAACACTTAACTTATTATTATTTTAAGAGAGGGAGAAGAGAGAGAGAGGTAAAATTAGAGAGAGAGAGGGAAAGCCTTCCTCCCTTTCTTGTCCACCCTCTATCGCTCTATGCTCACCTTCTCTCCCTCCCTCCCTCCCTTACTCCCTCTTCTTCTCCCTCTATCTCTCTTTTTATCTCTTTTTGTCTTCTCCCGCTTTCTCTTTAATTCTCTTGATCGCTCTCCTAATACCTCTAAATATGGAGATGCTCTCTTCTTCTTTCTTTCCCTCCCTCTTTTTTTGTCAGTAGATCTCTCTGTCTCTTTCTACAGAGTGGAAAAGAAATAGAGAGTGCTAGAGAGAGCTAGAGAGAGATAGAGGTGTGAGAGAGAAGGGGAGACTAAGAAAAGATGGGGAGAGAGACTGAGATATTAAAAGTAAGAGAGTGAGAAAGAAAGAGTGGGACGGAAGGAGCAAGGTGAAGGGAATGCGAGTAAGAGTGAGATGGATGAGGAGAGAGAGAGTTAGAAAGTGGAGAAATAGAAAAAGTGAGTGAGAAAGATAGGAGATAGGGATACATAGAGAAGGAAAGGGAGACAGTGAGATATATAAAGCTATAGAGTGAGTGAAAGTGATAGAGAGAAAGAGATAGAAAGAGAGATAGTGAGGTAGAGAGAGTGAAAGGTGAGAGTGAGAGAAAGAGGAGGATGGAAAAGATATATTTAGAATGAGAGGGGATGAGATTGAAAAGGTGAATGAGAACAGAGAGATATAGCAATAGTGCGAGGGAAAGAAAGATAAGATATTGCAAGGATGGAGGGTCTCTTTCTCTCTCTATGCTGGAGAGAGCATGAGTGAGGTGAGAGGGAGAGAGAGTGATGGGGAGAAAGGGGGAGAAGGAGAAAGAGAGGGAGAGAGGAGACAAATAGGGAGAAAGAAAAAGTGAAAGAAATCAAGAGTGAGATAGAGCAAGGTAGAGAAAGAGAAAGAGGAGTGAATGAAAGAGGGAGAAAGAGAGAGAGTGATTGTGAGGGAGAAAGAGCAAGAAAGGGGGGAGGGATACAGAAAGAAAGAGGGAGGTAGAGTGAGGTAGAATGTAATTGGGAGGGAGCGATGCAAAAAGAGTGAGAGAGTGGGAGAAGAAGGATAACGATAGAAAATGAGAGAGACACATAAGTAAAGATAGAAATAGAGAGGTTAGGGGGAGAGAAAAAGAGTGAGGAGAGTGAGAGAGAGAGAAGAGTGAGAAGGGGAGGATGAGAAAGGGAGAGAGAGAGTGAAAGAAATAGCAAATAGAGCAAGATATGAAGAGAAACACCTCCCTCCCTCCCTCTCACACTTTCTCTTACGCCCACTCTCTCTCATCCTCTCTCTATCCCTTCCTCTCTATCACTCACTCTCTCTATCAACCTAGCAATCTTACTTCTCCCTTTATCACTCATTCTATCCTCATAATATTTTTCTCTCACCCCCCACTCTCTCTCTCTCATCTCTATCTTGTAATATCAAGGGAGAGGAGGGATGGAGTGAGAGGTAGGTGGAGAGCAAGAGAGAGTGTGTGAGAGAGAAAAAGGCAAAGAGATAATGTGACTGATAAATAAGTGAGTTAAAAGGAGGGTTTGAAATAGTGGGAGAGTTAAAATAGCAGGTGGGAGGGAGGGGAGAGTGAAAGAGAGAAAAAAAGAGAAGAGTGAGAGAATGAGCTATAGAGAGAGATTGATAGGGGAGAGAAAAATAGATAGAGATAAATGTGAGAGAGAATAATGAAATACATGAAGGTCTTATGAGAAAGAATTATAGTGAGATAATGAGAGAGAGGGAGAGGGAGAGATAGAGAGGGATGGGTGCTAGAGGGAGAGAGTGAGAGAGAATGAGCATGAAAATAAGAGATATCAAATAGGGGGATATAGAAGAGTGTGAGTAAGAGAGCAATGTAGAGAGAGGAAGAATGTGGCCAAGAGAGAGATAAGAAAAATAAATATTTTAGGGAGAGATGAGCGAGCTAGAGAGATTGAGCGTGTGGGAGAGAGAATGAGATAGAGAGAAAAGTGAGATGGAGAAGGATAATAAATTAGAGAGCGTAAGAGACATGGAGAATGAGGTAAGAGGAAGAATGTGAGATAGGGAGATAGAGAAGGAAAGGGAAAGAGAGAGAAATTGAGGGAAAGTGATAGAGAGAGAGAGAAAAATGAGTGATAGAGAGGTAGGGAGAGAGATAGGACCTATCCCTTCCACTCTCTCACCCTTCTAACGAGTGAGTGAGATAGAGACGGAAGTGAGAGAAAGAGAAGCATAAGAGAGAGAAGAGTAAGAGTGTTAGAGAGGGGCGGTAGAGGGAGGAAGGGAGAAAGAGAACAAATGTGAGAGAGCATGTGGGGGAGAGATGGAGTGAGAGTTAGAAGGAGCAAATGATAGAGTGATGGTAAAAGCAAAGAACAATTTTTTTTATGTCCCTCTCACTCTCCCTCATTCTCTCTCTCTTTCCCCTTCCCCTGCCTTCTTCCTTTGCTTTCTCTAGAAAGAGAAAGAGAGTTAAAGAGAGATAATGAGAAAGAGAAAGTGAGACATTCTCACATACTTTCTCTACTCTCTCTCCTTCTCTCTTCTTACTCTATCTTCCTCATGTTTCCCTCTTGTCTCACCTCTCTATCTCTCTCTTCTCTCTTGCTCACCTCTCATACTCAATCATTATTTCTCCTCTCTAATTTTTTCATTTCATTTTTCTCTCCAACTTTCTCTTTATGTCCCTCTCACTCTCCCTCATTATCTCTCTCTTTCCCCTTCCCCTGCCTTTTTCTTTTGCTTTCTCTAGAAAGAGAAAGAGAGTTAAAGAGAAATAATGAGAAAGATAAAGTGAGACACTCTCTTCATACTTTCTCTACCTCTCTCTTTCTCTCTCAATTCCTATTTATTTCTTGTTCTCTTTAACTTCTTTTTATCTTTCATTACTCTATCTCCCTCATATTCTCTCTCTCTTAATCTATCCTATCTCTCATTTTCATTCTCTCTCACGCTCTCTTTTTTTACCTCCCTCATTTCTCTCTTTCTTATTCTCTCTATATCTCTCTCACTCTCATTCTATATCATTGCTCATCTTCTCTCACTCTCTTACTCTTGCTCCCTCCCTCCCTCTCACATTTTGCCTCTCTACCTCCCTCTTTCATTCTCTATCTCCTTCAATCCATCACTTTAACTCTCTTTCTCTCAATTTCCCTCTTTTTCTCACACTTTCTCTTTTTCTCTCTCTTTATATATCTCTCCCACACTCTTTATGACTTTCTCTCCATCTATCTCCTCTCTCTTTTCTCTCTTTCTATGTGTCTCCCTCCCCATATCTCTTTCTTACCTCTTTCCCCTTCTTTCTACCTAAGAGAGGGAGAGACTCTCCATCCCTCCCAATATTCTTCTACCTCCATCTCTATCTTGCTCTATCATAATATCTTTTTATTCTCATTTTCTCTTTCACCCTCTCCCTCTCCCTCACTTTTAAGATTTCTCTCCCTCCCACTCGTTCTCTTCCTCTCTCCTTCTTTGACTCTCTCTCCCTTGTTATCTATCATTCTCTCTATTTATCATATCTCTCTCTAGCTCTACATCTCTCTCGTACTCTCAATATATCTTCCACTCTCTCTCTTTCCAACTCTACATCACTACTACCTATCTTCCTTACTCACTCTCTCAATTTCTATTCTCCCTGACTTTCTACATGATAGAGATAAATTAAAATAAAGAGAGAGTGACAGAGAGATGGGGGATCAACCTGTCTCACTTTTTGTCTCTCCCTCTCTTGTTCCAACTCCCTCTCTCTCACTCGCTCATTCTAACTCTCTCTCACTCGGGATATGTTTCTCCCTCTCCATATGTTTCTCACTCTTTCTATCTTCATCCATTTCCCACTTTCTCTTTACTGCTCTCTAGCTCTCTATCCTTCTCCTCCCATATTTTCTCTTTCATGTGAGAGATAAGAAGAAAGCGAGAAAAATAGTGGGAGAGAAAAATAGAGAGGGAAAGAAAGAAGAGCATCTAATTAGGTGAGAAAAAGAAAGCAGTTAGGTTGATAAATAAATGGAGAGAGGAGTCTGCGTGAGAGAGGTACAGAGAGAGCGAGAGAGAATGAAGTGAGAGAAGAAAAGATTAAGGGGCAGTGAGAGAGACAGAGAAAGGCATAAAAGAGATGGAAGATGGAGAGAGGGAGGGGAAAGCAGGAGAAAGATATAGTGCGAGAGAGATAGAGAGAAAGATAGAGAGCAAGGTAGAGGTAGAAAGGGGAAGGTAGAGAGGCAGAGAGAATAGAGATATCACTTTGTATATTGATTCTCTCTTTATCTCTCTCTCAAACGTTCAATATATATTTCTATCTCGATCTCTCGCTCACACTCTCTACATATATTCTCTTTTCCTCACAATCACACACACTCTCAAACTCTTACTCTTTCTATCTACCTATCTTTCCCTCTCTTCACTCTACCTCTCAATCTCTCTCTCCCTCACTCTCTCTTTCTCTCTTACTCCCTCACTCTCCCTATCAATATTCTCTCTCTACATCGTTCATTAACTTATCTAAGAGATATTTCTATCTCGATCTCTCGCTCACACTCTCTACATATATTCTCTTTTCCTCACAATCACACACACTCTCAAACTCTTACTCTTTCTATCTACCTATCTTTCCCTCTCTTCACTCTACCTCTCAATCTCTCTCTCCCTCACTCTCTCTTTCTCTCTTACTCCCTCACTCTCCCTATCAATATTCTCTCTCTCCATCGTTCATTAACTTATCTAAGAAGTGAAGAGAATGAGAAATTATAAGAAAGAGAGCACGAGTGGGATAGCGATTGAGAGCTCTTTATGCTTCTATCTCACAAGCTTTATCATTATCTCTGTCACTCTCTCGCCCACTCCCTCTTTTTGATGGGTAGAAGGGAGGGAGGGAGTGAAAGAGCTGTGAGAAAGAGTGATAGAGAAGG
>NW_018165755.1:6893-9621 GCF_001263595.1 Phalaenopsis equestris | reverse complement strand
TCAGTCGGATCTGGAAAGAGAGAGACAGAGAGGGGGAGAGAAAGAGAAAAGAGGGAGGGAGGGTGAGAGAGAAAGTAAGAGGGAGGGAGGGTGAGAGAGAGTGAGGGCAGAGAACAAGAATGTGAGAGAGTTAGTATGGGATATTAAGAGAAAAGAGAGAGAGTAATTGAGAGACTTAAAGATAGATGGAAGAGGATAAGTAGAGTTCAAAGAGGGAGGATAAGTAGATAAGTAGAGTTCAAAGAGGGAGAGAAGAGTGTGCATGTGAGTGATTGAGAGAAATAGCTCTCCTTCTCCTTCAATTCTCCGCTCAGTATCTCCCACACTTTGTCACTTTCTCATCTTCTTTATCTTTCACTTACTCTCTCTCTCTCGCCCCTCCCTCTCACACTCACTCTATCCACGTCCCTCTCACAACCCTTTCTCTCACCCATTCAAACTTTCCCTACTAAGATATATAAAGATAAGAGGTGAATGAAGGAAAATCTCTCTCCCACTCTAACTCTTGCTTTCTCCCTCATCTCTCTATATTTCTTTCTACTCTCTCCCTTTCTCTCTTGTTCTCTACTTTTTTATCTCCACACTCTCCTTACCTCTCCATTTCTTTCATTATCTCTCCCTACGTCTCTCTCTCCCTCCCTCATTCCCTCTCTCACCCTCTCTCTCTTTCCTTTCTACCCCTCACTCACTCTGTCTATTTATGTCTCAAACTCTCTCCTGATTTCTTTCACTCTCCATCCCTCTCTTGTATTATCTAACTTTTATGTTCTCTCATATTTTTTTGTATCTCTTATATTCTCTCTCTTGCTTGCTATAGCATTCTCTTCTCTCTCTCTCTCTCTCACTCTCTTGTTCACTATCTCGCTCTCTCAATCACTTCCTCTCTCTCACTATCTTTTTCTCTTACTTGCTCTCTCTTTCTTTCTCCTCTTCTTTATCTCTACTCCCTCTTCCCCTTTTTGTCTCTCAAGCTCTATTTTTTTTCTCAACCTCTTTCCTCTCTCACTAACTCTCATTCTTTGTCACTCTCCCTCTTGTATCACTTTCTAACTATTGCTCTCTCCCTCCTCTCTCACAGTCTGCCTCTCTCTTTCTACTTGTCTCTCTAAAACACTCTCTCCTTACCTCTCCATTTCTCTCATCCTTTTCCCTTGATGCTCTGTCTCTCCCTCCCTCATTCCCTCTCCCACATTCTCTTTGTTTCTCTCTATCTCTCTCTTTCCCGCTCTACTTCTTACTCACTATATCTCTATCCATCTCTCCCACTCTCTCTAGCTTTCTCTCACCCTCCATCCTTCCCTCCCTCCGTCCCTCCCACCTCTCCCTCACTCTTGTATTATTTATCTCTTATATTTTCTCATTTTTTTATATCTCTTATGTTCTCTTACTTGTTGTATCATTCATTTCTGTGTCTCTCAATCTCTTCATCTCTCTCACTATCTTTTTCTCATCCTTGGTCATGCTTTCTTACTCTTTCTTCTTTATCTCTCTTCTCTCTCGCCCCTATCTATCTCTCAAGTGTTATCTCGCTCTCTCAACCTCTTCCCTCTATCACTAACTCTCTCTCTGTCACTATCCTTAATGTATTACTCTCTAACGCTTGTACTATCTCTCCTCTCTCATTGTCTGCCTCTCTCTACCTTGATCATTCATTAGTTAACTCTCTCCATTTGTCTCCCTCATGTCACATTCCTAACTCTTTCTCTCATCCTCATGATGAGAACGAGAAAAAAAGAGAGAGAGAGAGCTAGAGAGAGTGATTTAGGAAGACATAAGTGAGAGAAAATCAGAGGTAGACAGAAAGGTAAGAAAAAGAGGAAAATGCTGAGGCATCTCTTTTTCATTATACATCTCTCTTGTTTTCTCACCTACTCCCTTTCTCTCACATTTTTTTCTCTACATCTCATTCAGTTTCTATCACTCTCTTAATCTCTCTCTCTCTCTTTCTTCCTATCTCTCACCCTCCATCTATTTTTATTTCTCCATCTCTCTTCTTCTCTCATTCTCATCTTTCTAGCTCTCTATCTATCTTGATTTCTAAGTCTCTCTAGTTCTAACCATCCCTCCCCTCTACCCCTCAAAATTTTCTTCTACTCTCTCTTGTTTGTCTCTCTCCCCTACCTCTCCCTTCCTTTCTCCCTATTCCTCCTTGTCTCTTCCTATCTATCAATGCCTCCTGCTTTATCGTTCTCTCTTTCACCAACTTTTATTTCACAGACACTCTCTCTATGTTTCTCCTCTTATTCTCTCTTCAACCATCTATCTCTCTCCCTCTCTCCCTCTCTCCCTCTCTCCCTCTCTCCCTCCTTCAAAACCTCTCTCTACCTCCTCTGTCTATCTATTCTCTCTCTCCCTCACTATCACTCTCTCTTTTGGAGAGGGAGCTAAAGAGAGCGAGAGTAAGAGGGATGAAATGGGATGGAGAGAGCATTAACTCTCATCTTCACTCTTGCTCTTTCTTAATCACTATAATCACTATTTCTGACTATTTCTGTCCCTTCCTCTCTTGTCTTCATTTTTTTCGTAGTCTCTCTCTTTCTCTTGCCATCATTAGAGAGATAAAGATGAGAGGGTGAGTGAGGAGAGAAAGTGATAGAAGAGATAGATAAGAGAGATAATGAGAGATTACAAAAGAGATTGTATGAGAGTTAGAGTGAGAGAAAGAGAAGAGAGGTGAGAAATGAGAGAAAGAGAGATAGAGTGAGACAAAGTGAGAGAGAGAGAGAGA
>NW_018165755.1:3682-6091 GCF_001263595.1 Phalaenopsis equestris | reverse complement strand
CCTGTTCTCTTCGCTCCAATTCTCTCCCCATCTCTTTCTCATCCTCTAACGCTCTTCTTCTTCTCTCAGTCTCTTAATCTTCCTCTCTCTCTCTCTCACACAGTATTCTCTCACTACCACTCTCCCTCCCTCACTCACTTCCTCTTCTTGTTCTCCATCTCCCTCTCCCGCTCTTATATATCTTATTGTTCTCTATCTCTTTCTTGTAATCTCTCAGTCTATTTTTTCTTCTATTTCTCTCCTCTCTCTATCTCTCTTTTCTCTCACTCTCTCCATCACTCTCTTCTCTTCACCAAAATTATTAAAAAAGTTTACTCTTCTCTCCTAATTTCTCTCTCTACTTTCTCTCTCACTTTCTTTCATAGAATAAGTGTAAGAGTGATATGGAGATAAATATAGAGCAAGTAAGAAACATTGACAGAGGTTGACTGATAGAGTGAAGAGGGAGGGTGTGCAGGAGAGTGATGAAGAGGAAGTAGATGTTAGACACTGAGAAAAGATAAGAGATAGAAAGAGAGGGATAGGAGTTGGAGGGAATAAGAGAGTTATTAAGATTTTGAGAGGGAGACTTTCATTCTCTCCCTTTTCTATTTCTCCCCCACTCACTATATCAGCATTTCTCCCTTTTAATCTCTCTCACTCTTTCTCTCTCACTTTCTCTCTCACTTTCTCTCTTGTGCTCTCCTCTCTCTAGATTTGCATCTCTCTCACTGGCCCTCCCTCCGTCACTCTTTCTTTCTATATCTTTCTTCTACTTCACTTCTCTGCCTCATGCTCTCCCTCTCCACCCCTTCATCGCTCTCTCTCCCTCTTTCCATCCCTCTCTCTCCTTCTCTTTATCCCTCCTCCTCTCTCACCTTCCCTCTCCCTTACTCCTCTCTCTCCATCTCTCATTCCATCCATCTCTCTCTCATTCTCATCCTCTCTCTATCTCAACTACCTTCCTTTTCTTCTATCTCACTCTCTCTAACTCTCTCCATCTCTCTCCATTGTTCTCTCTCACTCTCCCTTCACTCTCTATCTCTCTCTTACTTCACACTCTACCTCTCTTTATCTCTCTCTATCTTTCTCTCACTCTGCTCTCACTGTATCTCCCTCACACTCCTCTCTATCTCCTTATCTCTATCTTTCTATCTCTCTTACTCTATCTCTCTTTCTGTACGTCACTCTCTAGGTCTCCCTTTATTTGTCTTCTGTTCCTCTTACTGTCCTCCACTCTCTCTTACTCGATACCTATTTCCCTCTCACTTTATTTCCAACCCTCTCTTTCTCTCTCTTAGTCCCTCACTCGCTCTCTCTCACTCACTAACTTCTCTGACTCCATTTAACCTGTCCTCACTCTTTTGCTCGCTTCTTTCTCATCTTTATCTCTCTCTCAACCATCCTTTCTCACTTACAGTTTTGCTCTCTTTGTTCAGTCTCTCACTTTTTTTCTCTTTCTGTCTCCCTTGCTCTCTCAGTTGTTCTCTCTTCTTTTTCACTCTTAATGTTTTATGTTCTATCGGTCCTTCCCCATCTTGCTTTATCTCCCTCTCTCCCTCAAATTTATCTCTCTCTACCCTACCCTCTCTAACACACTTTCCCTCTCTCACCTCGATCATTGTCTCTCTTTCCTTCTCTTTCTTTATCTCTCTCTGATCCTCTTCTCCCCTCATTTCCACTCCCTCCCTGTAACTCCCTCTCATTATCTATCTCCCCATCCTTCACTCACTTTTAGCCTCCCTTCAAAACTCTCACCCTCACCCTCTTTCTCTCTCTCACTCTCTCTCTAAAATGCTCTCAGTGTCTCCATATCCTTTTCAACCTCCCCACTTTTTTTCTTACTTCTTCCTCTGTCTTTATCTCTAAGTTAAGATAGAGGGAGAAAGAGGAAATGAGTGAGGGGAGGTGGGAGAGGCAGCAAGAGCATAAGAGAGAGGAGGGAGAGGAGATGGTGAATATGTTGATAGTTTTAGAAAGAGAGGGGTAGCTATCCTCCAATCCCTCACTCCACACACACACTATGTCTTGCTGGATTGAGAGAATGAAGATATATAGAGAGAAAAAAGTTAATAAGCTAGGGTTGTAGAATGTGACCAAGAAAGGGACATGTTGAGATATAGAGAGTGAAGAGAGGTGGTCAAGCAAGAGCAACAGAGAGAGTGGGAGATAGATAAAGGGAGAAAGAGAGAGTGATAAAGAGAAGAGTGAAAGAAAGAGAAGAGAGAGAATGAGAATAAAGAGTGGGAGAGAGGTGGAGAGAGAGGTAAGAGAGACAATATGAGAGAGAGGAATAGATAGTGAGGTAAAGAGAGTAATAAAGAGATTGAACAAGAAAGAGAAAGCGAGAGTGAACAAGATAGGGGGAAGTTAGAGAGGGAGAGAAAGAGAGGCCATATACCTTCAACTCTCTCAAACTTCTATTGAGAG
>NW_018165755.1:2569-3365 GCF_001263595.1 Phalaenopsis equestris | reverse complement strand
ACACTTCTATTGAACAAATGGACCATTGTCTCTCTTTCCTCATTGTCTCACTTTCCCTCTCTTTCTTGATCTCTCTCCTCCTCCTCACCCCTCATTTCCCCTCCCTCCTTGTAACTCCCTGTCATTATCTATCTCCCCATCCTTCACTCACTTTTAGCCTCCCTTTAAAACTCTCACCCTCACCCTCTTTCTCTCTCTCACTCTCTCACTCTCTCACTCTCTCTCTCACACACACTCTCAGTGTCTCTTTATCCTTTTCAACCTCCCCACATTTTTTGTTACTTCTTTCACTCTCTTTATCTCTAAGTTAAAGGGAGCAAAAGAAAGAAATGGACCATGACAGAGGGAGAAAGAGGCAATGAGTGAGGAAAGGTGGAAGAGGCAGCAAGAGCATAAGAGAAAGAAGGGAGATAGTTTGAGAAAGAGAGAGGGAGCTATCTTCCAATCTCTCACTCCACACATACGATGTCTCATTAGATTGAGAGAATGAAGATAAGGAGAGAGAGAAAAGTTAATAAGTGAGGGTTGTAAAATGTGACCTAGAAATAGACATGTTGAGATAGAGAGAGTGAAGAGAGGTGGGCAAGCAAGAGCAACAAAGAGAGTGGGAGGTAGATAAAGGGAGAAAGAGAGAGCGATAAAGAGAAGAGTGAAAGAAAGAGAAGAGAGAGAATGAGAATAAAGAGCGAGAGAGAGGTGGAGAGTGAGGTAAGAGAGAAATTAAGAGAGAGAGGGATAGATAGAGAGGTAAAGAGAGTAGTAGAGAGATTGAACAAGAAAGAGAAAGTGAGAGTGA
>NW_018165755.1:0-590 GCF_001263595.1 Phalaenopsis equestris | reverse complement strand
TTTCCTCTCTGTATCCCTCCCTCTTTCCAAGCATTCCTCTCACTCTGTCACCTCCATTTTTTTTATCTCTCTCACTCTCTCCCACCTCTATTTTCTTTATCCTCTCTCCCCCTCCCACATTTCTTTTATTCTCTCACTCATTCTGTCTCATCAATACCATAAACCTCTCAAACTCTCTCTCTTCTCTCTCGTCCTCCATCTCTCCCTTAAAGAGCACGAATGAGAGCAAGAATTAGAGATAAAGAGAGGGGGATAGAGAGAAAGGCAAAGAGTAAGAGAGGGTGGGAAAGAACAAAGAGGAGGTTTTATAAGAGAAAGTGAGACCGAGAGAGTTATATCTCGTGGTTGGCTCTCTCTTTTATTTTCTTCATCCTTCACACCCCCTCTCACCTCTCTCTTGCACTCTCTGCCTCATTCTAGTTCCATCCCTTTCCATCTTTTCTCTTTCTCTTTCTCTTCTCCTCATTCTCTCTTTTTCTCTTCCACTCACTCTCCGACCATCCCTCTTCTCTTTGACTTTCTCTCTCATCATCACTTCAATTTTCCTTTCCGAGAGGGATGGAGTAGAGGGGAGGGAGAGAGGGAGAGGA